>NW_015169206.1:368008-405638 GCF_001447785.1 Gekko japonicus
AAACCTGCTCGCTCGTCCGCGCCCAACGCAGCGCGCCCCGCCTCCTCCCCACAGTTGCCGGCGACCTCCAGTGGGCACCAGCAGGGAGCCCCAGGCCCCGCCCTCCCGCACCTCACCCGGGGGGATGGCGTCCCCCCGCGTTCCCCCCCAAATGACCCCTGGCTATTCCATATAACTGGAGCAGCCACTGAAAAAAAGCTCTAGAAGAAAAGCTGACCTAACAGTTCTGCAGGAGGGAATAGCCAATGGTTAGAGGAGCAAAGCTGTCACACAGGGTGATGCTGGCAGAGATGGTCCTGCAAGTATGTGAAGTCCTAGGCAATGATGGGCTTTAAAGATGAGAACCAATACCTTAAAATGAACTCAGAAATAAACTGGCAACCAGTGCAGGGTTGTCAAAATAGGAGCTTCATCCACCAAACGTCATGCTCCAGCTAGTAAGCAGCCTTTATATTTTGCACTACCTGATGTTCCTTCAAGCACAGCCCCATGTAGAGGACAGATCTGAGTATGACATGGAAAAAGAACTGTGGCACATATTGTTGAAATGATTAATAAAAAACTTTTAAAAATACTTGTAGTAATATGTAGTTTGGCCTTTAACAGTCCGCATTTGCACCTATAGAATTAATAAGCCTAAAACAGCTTACCCCTAGTGCTGTGCTTTCTCCTTCTCTAAACTTTGGGGAATAAAAAACCAACAACTAGCAGATAGCTTATCCCCAAAAGGCAATCTCATTTCCCAACCACTCATTTTAATTTTCAGGACAATAGATGTCATGCGGCTTCTTGTCTTTTAAAAAATTGACGCCTATAGTGTTCATAAATTCTATGTGACTAAAAACACAGTGGTATTAGAATTCCTAGCTATAGAAGCTCCTAGTAGTCTCTTTGCAAATATAAAATTCTTG
This sequence comes from Gekko japonicus, assembly GCF_001447785.1. NCBI lineage: Eukaryota > Metazoa > Chordata > Lepidosauria > Squamata > Gekkonidae > Gekko > Gekko japonicus. Next base: position 368,920 of record NW_015169206.1, read on the forward strand.
TAAATTAAGAGAGCAGAAAATCAGCATAGGCCCCTTGAATGTTTTAATTTTTTCCCCTCTACAGTGACAGCTCTATTCTTAACAAGTTGCAGAGCATAGAACAATAACATGTGATACATTTCATTTTAGCAGACAATTTTTTCTTTATATACTATGGTTCAGGTATTTCTTGGTTTTAAAACGTGGAATGAAGTAGCAGAAAATTAGTTTCAGTGTTAATATGTACAAAACAAATGTAATTATCCATTTTTTTTTAGTATCAGCATATTATATTACTACATTCTACCCTGCAATACACCTAATTTTGAAATTTTAATTTCATTAACAAAAATACACATGTGTCAACCAATTCCACTTTTGTTTGCGTGTACGAAACCAATTATTATGGTACAAAGGCCTCAGACTGATGTCCTGGAGTATAGTCTAAGATAGAGGGATAAGGTGAGAGTCAGGGACAAACTACACATTACTGTTTTCAAAGAGTTGGGTCTGGGTTTCCTGGACCCAAGTCGTGTTACCCACAGCCACACAGCAGCTGCCAGGTAGTGGCTTCTTTTTGAAAAAGGAAAGCCTGAACAGGCTCAGAAAGGCACTATAAGTAGAGGAAGAGCTCTTGTTGTTGTTCAGTTGCACAGTGGAGTCCAACTCTTCACGACCCCATGGACCACATCACGCCAGGCCCTCCTGTCTTCTGCCGTCCACTGGAGTTTGCTCAGCTTCATGTTCGTTGTATCGGTAACACTGTCTAACCATCTCATCCTTTGCCATCCCCTTCTTCTGTTACCTTCAATCTTCCCCAGCATCAGGGTCTTCCCCAATGAGTGCTCTTACCTCTCTCCAACCCATTTTCCCACAAGAAAACCATGCTGGGGAAGTAATTTCCTCCATTTTGCTGTCCTCAGCATGGTTTTCATGTAGTAAAATAACTTGGGGGGAGAGCAGGAGTGCTTCCTCACTCCTTACTCCAAGGTACCATTCCAAGGGCTTTGGGAGAGGATGCCTGGCCATAATGGTGAGAAATAGAGGTGTAAGACTCATGGGTGATAAGACTGGGGGGGGGGGCAGATCATTGGGGGAACACAAAAATGATGGCAGAATGGAGAGTGGTTGGAGGAAAGATACTTGGGACCACTGGGAAAAGGGAATGGGGTGGAGGATACTCAGGGTTTGGAGAGAATGTGAAAGAGAGACTCTGGCAAAATGCTTTAGAGTAAAATTATCTGAGTAGCTAATTAAGCAATGCAAGTGTGTATGTCAGTATTATCTGGGGAAGTAAGGTGGGGAAAAGAAACAGGGTGTATCCTGAGTGCCCTAAATATACCTTTTCACTTGGGGAGAGGTTTCCTGATCAACTATCCCTCTTCTGTTTAGTAAGATATTCCATGGGAAAGGTATTTTTTCCCCTTCAGTTAATTAGGTTTAAAAGCCTATAGGCCATATACCATAAAAGTTAATTTTAAACTTTTAAAAAGATTTTAGACATTTAAAAAGACAGTATAACAGAAATGTGCCACAATTATACAATTATTGCACAGAGTACTCAGCAGAACTCTCAACATTGTAGATGTGAAAAAGGAAGAAAATTTTAATAGCCATTTCCTCAGGAACTTTTCTTTTGTAACCGTATGTTTAGGGCAACAAAACTATATATGGGTAGGTGAATCTATAGTTGCTAATGGGCAGTCGCAATAGCGCTGACTTACTGGGATGCCTTGAAAATGACCCTTCATCTGTGCAGATGGGACTGCATTGCAGCGTGCCACCATATATGCTCTTCTCAACTTATGGACGGATAGCACATACAAATAGTGCGGTATGTCAAATTTGATGGAGTATTTAATCCCCACATAAAGCAGTGAGCATTTCCGTGTGGCATCCCTTTGTAACACTTCCCAGTCGTGCTCCATTAATTTTATGCTGAGCACCATTCTAATTTTAGATGTTAAGTTCCCTGTTTTATGAATGCCTAGTTGTTTAAATTTTGTGTCTACAGTGTTATTCCATCCTTGCCAGTGTCAATCTTGAACTGATAGAGAACTCAGTCAGAAGATTTTCAGCAGTCAACAATCTATATTTATAGTTGACTATAGCTTTCCAAATCAAGGTCAAGATCTTTGGTAATCCTAACTTTAAACGTATCACTGAGGAAGCGATAGATGGTGGCAGAGACAAAAAAGGTTAATTGAGTTCTTTCCAAAAGTTCTACCAGACCTGTGAACCATATTGGGGAGCCATACAACATATGAGGTAAAATTAAGGCTCAATATGCTTTCAGAAGAACCGGAATGTATTGGGCTCCTTGGGTGTAATTTTTTTTAAGTGCCAATAATGCTAGGTCAACTTTCCCTTTAAGATAGTGGATGTGCTCGGTCCATTTCAGGTTTGGTTGAAATGTGATACCTAAATACTTAAATTCATCATTTTCCATTCCTTACTTTGCCTTTTAGATGACTTCGTAAATACCATTATTTTAGATTTATCTTCATTAATTTCCAATAATTCACTGTCACAATAAGCAATAAAGGCTCTTATTGAACATTTCAACCCAATGCGTGCCCTTGATATCAGAACTAAGTCATCAGCATATAGCAGAGCTGGTACCGAATAAGATCCAATATAAGGTGCATAGGTAGATATAGTTTGCAGTCTAGGAACAAAGTCAATCAAGTATAAATTAAATAGATGTGGAACAAGGACGCACCCTTGTTGTACCCCTCTGTGAATTGTGATTGGGTTGGACACAAGTCCTTCGTTGTTTAGCTTGACATGCGCCACAGTTCCCGAATAAGGATTCATTATAAGTTTTAACAGTCTTTTGTTGTACGCTGCCTTGAGCCTGCCTGTGCAGAAAAGGCGGGTTATAAATAGAAAATAATAAATAAATACTTGTGGTGTTCAATTTGTTCCATAGCCGCGTATGGGACACCAAATCAAAGGCCGCTTTTACAGGAAAGGTGTGTATTTAGTATGAAGGAGAGTGATCCTATCCTGTGGAGCACAGATGAGTAGAAAGGGATTGGAGGGTGACCCAGGTTTGCTGTGCTCTTCTCTGCCCTGGAATCGTTTGCTTTTTAACCTTACTGTACAGCATTGGCACCTTGTTCCTACTGAATAACAAATAAGATGGGGGGGGGGACACTGTTACAAGCTGGAGACTGAGGAAAGAAGTGTTTGGGTGGGTAGACGAGAGGATGCAATCCTGTGCATGTTTACTGAGGAACATACTTCACTGAAATAAGAGGCTTACTTCGAAAGCTCATGCTAGAACAAAGGTTGTTAGTCTTTAAGGTGCTACCAGACTTTTGTTTTGTTTACTTCAGAGTAGACATTATTAGGCATGGGTTGTAAGGGCTGTTTACAGAAATCAGCTACTAATTAGCTTAGCTCACTGTAGACTCATTGTGGCTTGCAGCTGCTTGACCTTGCCACCGGAGTGAGCTGCTCGCTCCCAGAGGTCACCATGACTTCCAGGTGCACACACACTCACACATACATACACACATATAAAAAAATACAAAAAGAAAAAAGAAAGGACCTCAGGGTGCTGCACAAAGTTGCCTCCTCCACTTTATCCTCACAACAAGCTTGTGAGGTAAGTAAGGCTGAGAGAAAGAGAGACAGAAAAGTATAAGATAACCCAGAAAGCTTTATGACTGAGTGAGGATTTGAGCTTGGGCCTCCTAGTTCTTGGTCTGACACTCTTAATTTATTTAACATCATTTATACACCTCCTTTCTCTGCAATGGGGACCGAAAGCAGCTTGCATCATTCTCCTCTTCTGCATTTTACGCTCACAATAATGCTGTGAGATTAGCTTAAACCCAGGGTCATCCAGCAATCTTTCATGGCAGAGTGGGGGGGTTCCAACCTGGGTCTCCTAACCCATATCATGTGTATCGGTAAACATTTTTTTTTATCAAGCATATCCAGTATTTTTGTTGAAACCATCCGCTGCTGGGAACATGAGCTGGATCCAAGGAACCCAGAACCAGCTCTTTAAAAACAGTAGCGTAAAGTTTGGCCCTCAGTGCTGCCATGGACGTTTGCTCGCTGATATTAGGCCATTCGCATGCTTTCAGCTTAACCTACATCCCACTGTTGTTATGAAGATAAAAATGGAAGAGAGAAGAGCGATGTAGGCTGCTTTGGGTCCCACGAGGCAGACAGCCCTGTAGCCAGAAAACCTTTGGTGGGGGGCAGATCACTTAGGGGCCTTCCCTTCCAGAGCCATCCTGTCACTTCTGGTCAGTTTGACTCCCCTACCATAAGCTGTTAGGTTTAACAGCTGGTTGGAGGGGAGTGAAACTGACCAGAAGTGGCAGGGCGGCTTCCCTTTCCTTCCCCAGCCTCCCGGCTGCTGCAGGGAGCTGGGGAAGGAAAGAGAGAGAAAGGCATGCCTTCTCTCTCTCTTTCCTTCTCCAGCCCACCTCCTATGGTAGTGGGGAGGCTGGCGAAGGAAAGGGAAGCCGCCCTGCCACTTCTGGTCAGTTTCACTCCCAGGAGATCAACTGATGGGGGGGGAGTGAAACTGACCAGAAGCGGCAGGGTGGCTTCCCTGGAAGAGCTGGCAAGGCTGCCAAGCAGCAGGGGTAAAGAGCGCAGCACAGCAGGGTGGGGGTCCGGGAAGTCTGGCATCAGGGGTCATTTTGTAGAAAAAGAGGTGCAGGAGCTCATTAGCATAACTTATTAGCATAACTTATTTGCATATGTCACACCCCCTGACATCACCGGAAGTGTGTCAGAAGGCAACACCCACCGCTCAGGCTCCACTGGACTGTTTTGGATTGCTAGCTATTTGGGGGGGGGACGTGCAGATCTGTCCACACAGAGGAGGGAGAGATTGTATCTGAATAAAACTTGGTCTTAAAGGTGCCACTGGACTATTTTGGACCGGGGGGCTGGGGGGAGCTCTGCAACTTACCTGGCTGCTTCTTGCTCTGACTGAGGGCTGCTGGGAGCAGGGGGTGGGGCTTGTTGTATGTGCCCGCCCCCTGGGCTCTTTACTGCCGGAGCTCCACTCCTGTGCGCTCCTGCAGGAAATGACCCCTGTCTGGCATCATGCTGGGGTGGGGCAGGGCTCATCAGTGGTGGGGCTCCTCCCCCAAATGACTCCCCATGGCTACAGGCCTGAAGGCAGGGTAACAATAAAGTAATTTTTTTTAATTTAAAAAGTTTTCAACAGATATATTTTGACCATACTGAATATATAAGTGAAGATTCATGGGGGGAAACAGACGACACTATTGCTTGATTCACTACCACAATATGTTCTGAAATCTCTCACTTAAACCATTACATTTTAAATGTATGTCAACACAAATATATGAACAGTTCCAACAAGTGTGCTGTAGAACTTAATCTACTATCACCACCTTATTCATGAAATGTTAGAAATTTGATGGCCACTTTGCTTTCTCAAACTGTTTATTGTATCTGCACAAGAGCAATTATTCCACCCTAGAGATGGGGAAAAAAATCAAGCTCTTAATAAAAGGCAATATGTAACAGTAATATTTTCACTAGACAGGGGGAAGGAAGTAACACTGCTTAGGAATGTACTGTTATTCATTTGTATTAAGTGGAGTCTAGTCCCATGGAACTGGTCAGAAAGGCAGAGAGCAGGTGCTTTATAGAAGCCCTCACCTGAGCACCATTCATGTCACACACCTGCACAGACTGGCGCTGCAGTGCCCACTAAATCCCCTCCACAAACTGCCAGCAAACTCTGCCTCTCCAAACCACCTCGATCAGGAAGGTGATTGGAGTGGCTTTCATTGTTCAAGTCCTCTTTATTTTACATGGCCTGATGTGTTTTTTTCCCCTTTCTGTCCTTAGATCCTTCTTTAGTATTGTTCTTATATGCTGAATCAAAACAGCACTACAGCTGCACCATAGCAGCACTTAGTGACAAAAAAAGTTACAGCACCAACAAGAATAGAGCACCCCATTACATTTGTGGGTGCTTTCAAAGAACTCAAGAACATAAGAGAAGCCAATGTTGGATCAGGCCAATGGCCCATCCGGTCCAACACTCTGTCACACAGTGGCCAAAAATACCAGGTGAGGGGAGGGGAATGGTAGCCAAAGAGGGATGAGGCAAAGAAAGTGAAATAGAAACTGAAAACAATAGAAAACTGCCTTGCAAATTCTCAGTTACCATTGTGAATGTCTTTGTCTTTGCATCAACAATTTGAACTACACAGAGAATCGTTTAGGGTTGCCAAGTAGTACTCACCTCTGGGGTGGGGGACTCCTGGGTGGATCCCAGAGGGCGCCGCATGCACGTCACTAGGAAGTGACGTTATGATGCCGGGCATGCTGGGGGCGGGGCCATGACCATCCAAGGGGTGGTGCACGCCGGGGGTTCCCCCGGGGCCCGATTCCGTGGCAGCGGAAATCGGGCCTCCAAAGCGGGGGTTTACCCGCCCCCACTTGGCTGCCCTAGAATCGTTGCCTTGTGGAAGCAGGCCATTGGCCATGATGTTCATTGTACCCAACTGCCTGACTTCCTGGGACCTAGTGATTTCCAAAACGTGTCTAAGGAAATGTAATCCTTTCCCATTCTACAGATTACTTCCTGTGCAGTTGTTTAATGAATGCCATTACTATTACAGACTCAGCCTGCACTTTAGCCGATAAATAGTCTAGAGTAAAATCCACATAGTCTTTTCTAGGCTTGGAACCCATTGAGCTGCAAGCACATGATATGAAGTCAGGTTACATCAAAAGAGAGTTGCCAGCCTCCAGGTGGTACCTGCAGATCTCCCGCTATTACAATTGATCTCCACATGACCAAGATCAGTTCCTCTGGGGAAAAGGGGCTGCTTTGGAGGGGGGGGGCTCTATGGCATTATACCCTGCTGAGGTCCCTTCTCCCTACACCCTGCCTTCTCCAGGCTCCACCCCCAAGATCTCCGGGTATTTCCCAACCCAGAGATGGCAACCCTACATCAAAATCCCTTGATAGGAAGAGAAGGAGTCAAAGTTATGATCTCAGTGGTGCCAAGGCCAGGACAAATCGGCAACAGATCAACAGCACTCAGGACAGAAACTCCAGGAGCTGTGGCATAGTCATGAATAAGCCAAGGGTCAGAGCCATGGAAGAATCCTAACCAGTATGGAGTGATAGGAATGCCAGCCTCCAGGTGGGACCTGGGGATCCCCTGGAATTACAGGAATCTCCAGGCTACAGAGATCAGTTCCCCCGGGAAAAATGGATACTCTGGTTGACTCTGTGGTCTCTGTCCTCCCCAAGCTCCATTCCCAAATCTCCAGGAGTTTCCCAGCCTGGATCTGGCAACCCTTCCCCCCATTCCCTGCCAGTGGCTGGGGGGACCTGAAAACCCTACTGAGTGATCTTGCCTTGCCATCTTGCTGCTCCTTTCAGTGTGTGTACTCAATAAATGGTGTCCTTCTCTACAGGCATCTGTACTATCAGGCGTCTTTGCAAAAAAAAAAAAAAATTGCCGAAAAATGGTGGCTCTTTATGGACTCATGACACCCATGGACTCACTTGAGGGTGACAACCCATGGGTTGAAGAACCCTGCCAGACAAGAAAGTGAAGACACGTGATTCCCAAGGTCTTAAATTAATTCATAGAATTTGATGGTTAGTTGAAGGATATTATATTTCTGCACTAGATATTAAAATTATGGTATGTGACATATTGTGAATATTAATTAGAACATAACTGAAATGGGGAAGCTTTCTGTAAATGCTTTCATTCCCTACAAAAAAATTCCTTCTTTTGGCAGTCCTCCAGGGTGAGGGAAACAGACCATGTCCCCATTTTGTCAAGTCACCTGGAACACTCTTCAGATGATGTACCCCAGGAGAATACAATGTGTGTAGGGCAGAGTAGGAATGAGTATGGTGGCCCCACTCCCTGCCCATGTACAATTGCCAAAATGGGAGCCTGGTTCCTATGCATGTACAAACTGCACCCACTTAAGAATACCTAGAAAGAAAGTGACACATCAATGTTGTCACACTTCCTTATGCAGGTGCTGTAACTGCATGTGGGACAATCCCCCCCCCCTCATTTGTGTGAAATTTGCATGAGGGATATGATTTCCAAGAATTTCAGCCCAATTGTATGGAGAAGGGAGTCACAACCAGAAATGTGTTTTCCACTGAAACCAGCAGAAACAAGTACTGAATGAAGTAAATGAAACAAATATATTTAATAAAGAACATCAAAAATTAAAACCAAGTGTAAAAACAATGAACCAAAAATGAAAAAAATATCCCCATCTCCCATGTGACGGGTCCTAAAGAACACATTTGTATTCTCCTTCACTCAACAGAATATTATGGAAGAGAGTTAATTGGGGGGGAGGGAGTGTCATTAAGGAGAAGAATATGTCCTCGTTAATATTTAAGCTAATACGTGGCTATGGTTCAGGAGCACCTATAGATCTCATTCTACAAAGTGAGTGATTACTGATATTAACAATTAAATGAGGTGAAGTATCTGATATCCCTCTGACAGTTACAAATTCCTTTGTTTCAGTATTTGTAACTGCTTGAACTGCCCTGATAATTTTGCTATCTTAATTACAAAATCTAAAAACAGCAAATGCTGTTTAAAATATACTAATGTCTTTGTAATTCACAGGGCAATTCAGGCCCATAGCTAGAAAATTTTCAGGGGGAGCACTGGGGAAACTGATGGGGTGTGACATCACAAGAATTTTAAAAATACAATCATAAAAAGGCTCACTCACTCACCAAGCCAATATCTCTTTAAGTGGGCCAAACAGGCATGCTGACATTCGTCTCCAGGATTTTTCAAAAGAACCCAAAGTGGATAACCTTTCTATGTATAAATGGAGATGTTTCACTTGTCTACTTTCCCCTGACCTCAAGTCCAAGATCTGCTGCCGCCACCAAGGGGACTGAAGCTGGTTGAAGAGGAAGGTGTAAATTTGGGGAAGGTGGAAGGAAACCTTCATCTCACTGAAGTCCAGGGACCAGGAATCCTCTTGACATCCCCTGCTGCTGGGGCTGACAACGCTTTACAATCTTTAAATAGCAATGCACCCCAAGGCCTCTTGCAAGGACCAAAGAAGATTATCCTCTGAGGGCAGTCCAGAGCAGTGCGCGCCGACGGAGGATCCACCAAGAAGCCCGCCGATGGTCGTCGATTGCCCGGAGCGCCGAGACTGCGCCTGAGCCGCCAAGAAGGAGAGAAAGCCGCCATCCGGGTGCTGCTAGGTAACCCCTCCCCGCACAAATTGTGGCCCTAGTTAGGATTTGACTACAGATGTAGTCTAATGTAAACCGCTCTGAGACCCATTAGGGGTCATGGGCGGTATAGAAATCACATGTAAATAAATAAATAAATAAATAAATAAGCATTCAAGTGTGTGAATCACAGACTGGTCAATGCAGGGATGGAAATAGTTAAACAAGGTCACGTGTGCCAAGATCGGTGAATCAGATAACAGGCTAAGGCTACTAGCCGCAGGAACAAGGAAGTGAAGTAGGCTAATGTAAATCAGGCTGGCGAGGTCACGTGTGCCAGGAGGACTGGCTAACCAGGACAACAAGGCTAGTCAGGAATGAGGACATCGGCTACGCTAATGTAAATCAGGGTGAAGGCTGCAGGAAGGGTGCAGCATGGCACAACTTAAAAAACTTAAAATGCCAAGGTTAAAGAAAATTAGAGTTTCTGGGAGTGGGACTTTTGGGGCGTGACTGATGAGAAAGGGGGCATGGCCCCAAGATGCCCCACTGTAGCTACACCGCTGGGGCAATCCTTAACAGAGTTATATCCTTCTAAGTCCATTGACTTTACTTGATTTAGAAGGGTATTATTCTGTTTAGGTTTGCACCATTAAACATGAATATGTTCATGCCTTTGAACTCTGATATGAATATTGTCCTCTTCTACTAATTGTTTTCTTTTCAAGTTGCATATCTTCCAGATTTATAATAGTTATGAACCCAAAGCATGTATCAAATAGTATTAGATGGATCAAATCATCTTTCCTGCTGCACAATGGAAGGGGGAAATCACCTTTGACCACTGAAAAAAGCTAAGCTGTGTATAATGTAGGATGGGGGCTACAGAAAGAAGGGAAATGCTATGAAATTGAATGAAAAAGCTGGCTGGATCCAACTGATGTTTCACTATAAGGCAAAAAAAAATCATCAAAAAAGCAACAAAAACAATCGTCCTACCTTTGCTTACCTACCAAGCTGAACCAAATAGCCACTACTCCTCTTTTGTTATTATACAGCACTGCACTGCAGATTAAATGTAGTTTTAAATCACATCATCTGATAAATCTTTGTCATTGCATATTTTACAAGGCCATATTTCATCACAGTAATGTTTATTGGAATACCTTCCCCCTCTTTTTCTGCATGCATACTAAAATCACCTAGGTGTGGAACAAGCAACAAATCTAAATGAAGGAATCTGATACTGCAGTTCTTTGCCAATGATACACTACATTCAGACCCAGGCTGGAACTCTGCAGGGATGTGGAAATTTGTATGTGTGCCAGCAAAAAGTTGCAGAGCTGATAACTAAGTATTCATATTCTAAGCATTCACAGCAAACGTTAATGGCACAGTAGAAAACTTACAAGGATTTAACAATTTTCTGGGAAGCAGGCATTTGTCATCCTATGTGGTTTAATTTTCAAAAAAATGTGATAAAATATAGGAATGAGATTCTTAAGACAGCAACTTTAATGGCATCATTAATATATTTTCACGAGTGCTTGGCAGATTTTGAAAATGCAGTTGAAAAATACATATGAAGATAATACAATGACAATGTAATGAAAAATACAAATGAAGATAATACCGTCAAAGTAGCTGTCATGTAACTAAAAATCATCCAACCAAAGTTACAATTTTTCTTTGGCTGCTAATCCAGTAGGTGCACTATCAAAATACAGAAGCACGCAGCAGCAGTATAAACTTCTTTGTGACACAGTTGCAGTCTCTTCCCAAATTTCCCTACCTTGCTGCATTTTTTAAAATCCCTAGGACCAGTTCCGCACTCCAGCATATCCACTCACACCATGCAATCAGAAGGGGATTGGGGGGGGGGGACTTACTAGGAGAAAAAAGCTGGCCCCAGGCCATGTCATTGGTGTCATACCGGGAATGTTGTCATCATGCCAGCAACATCCAGCTGATGCTCTGGTATTTGGGCAAAAGCTAAATGGCAAAAACTCTTCTGCCACAGAGTTTTGCCCACATACTAGAGTATCAAGACGTTGCTGGCATGATAATGTCACTTCCTGTGTGATGCTGGCTTTCTCTGGGTAAGTGCCCCCGGCCACCTGATCAGCAGCTGGGGCATGGCCTGGCGGTGGGTGACTCCCACCTCCACTGGGGAGGTGTCTGGCAACCTTAGGTAAAGGTAAAGGTTCCCTTGCTCGAAAGCCAGTCAAGTCCGACTCTAGGGTTGCGGTGCTCATCTCCGTTTCCAAGCCGAAGAGCCAGCGCTTGTCCGAAGACGTTTCCGTGGTCATGTGGCCGGCATGACTAAACACCAAGGCGCATGGAACGCTGTTACCTTCCCACCAAAGTGGTACCTATTTATCTACTTGCAATTTCTTGCTTTCGAACTGCTAGGTTGGCAGGAGCTGGAACTAGAGACGGGAGCTCACTCCGTCATGCGGCACACTCGGGTCTCGAACTGCTGAACTACTGACCTTCCACTGCCTGCAGTTCAGCGTCTTAACCACTTGAGCCACCGCAGCTCCACCTGGCAACCTTACACAACACCTAATTATGATTCAAGTACATTTTAATTATCTGCCGGTTGTACTGTTACTGAAAACAAAAGAGTCAAATTATGCATGAAATATAGCTCCTCAACCCACCTCAGAGTGGACATATTATGTTGCAAAAACAGCAAAATCATATTATTTCAAATCTTCATGTATACTTGGACACAATAAAGTAACCACAGTGATGTATTACTTTATAATATTGCCTCCCTTTTCTCTGACATCTTCAAGCTTGGCACCTTGATATAAGGTACCATACTAATGTTTAACATACTGGATACTGAATGGTAATTAGCTTTGGGTTTTAAAATAAAGAGGACCAACACAACTGCTTAATTTTTTTAAAAAAACAACAACTTTGCAGAGTCATTTTGTTAAGTACAAGACTCAACACAGCTAGTGAACAGTGAATCAGCTTTAATAATGAAGTCAGAAGAAATCAGAACAAGACAAAAACATAGAGCAACAGGCTCTCTTTTAAACCGTCCGGGCTTAGGTAGCCACGCCCACATGTCAGCTAACAACCAATAACTATTTACAGATAAGGTCCAATCAGAGTGTTTCCCTCCAGAACATTGCGCAGCTCTGATTGGTCTATTTATAATCTTTGTTCAGACTCAAGCTTAACATAGTTTTCAATACATAGCACATTTCTTTTCCAAGCAACAGAGTAACACAAACACGACAGGTAGTGAAAAGCCTGTCAGCTACCCCCTCCTGTGTACCAGCTTGAGCCACATTCCTTTCCCTGCGCTTCTCCTCTCCTTATCTCTGACCTTGTAGACTGCAGATGTAGTGTCTCCACATAACTCATCCGTGAGACTGCTTTCGGTTCCCAGCTTTTAGTATTAACGGTCCAGGCACTTGTTCCTGCTCACGGGTGTCAGGCCGATTGGCCCGTAGTAGGGGGGGTGCTTTTGAATCTACTATATCTCTCCCTGAGTCTAGGGGTTCGCTATTCCTAATAGTGACTATGCTCATGCTACCATTCTACTGGCAATAAAAGTATAACCTTTGAAGAAGCGTGTACTCAGTTGCTTGACTGTGGGTCCTGACATTCTGTTAGGAATCCTCCTTCCCCTACTTTGTCGAATCTCTCAAGCTGAGGTGAGCGACAATGAGGAGAAAATTGTCCCTAAGACGACAGAGGGTGAGGTTCCTGTTACTCAGACCGAGATACCGGTGACTACTACCCCACCAGTGACCAGTCCGCCTACGACTTCGGTGCTGGGCGCGATAACAAAGATGTCCACAGGACTGTTATTCATGACGACGCGGGGGTCGCGGCCATTGGCAGGACATTTGTATTGACCAGGTACTTTGAGATGGGGCCAATTTCACCCAGACTCAACGGAGGAAACGTATGCCCTCACGCAAGGGCCCTGCAGAGATAGCCATTTTTATCTAGGCTTCCACTTTGAGCCATGTTTCCCACCGTTCGGGGTTGCCGCGGAAGTGGCCACTGGAGCTTGGGTGACGGGGTGCTCGAAGGCGTGTAGTGGCCGCACGTCCCCCGAGGACAGGGTGGACTGGGGCCAACGCTTGGAGGCCGCGGAAAGGGAGCGGCTGCAGATGCAGCAGGTCTTCGAAGAAGCACTGCTCACCATCCCAGGTACAGTAATCAGGGCGCTGAGAGCGGAGCATGAGGCGGAGCAGCTGGTGCCGGTCCTTCCCCCCCCCCAAGAGGCACCCCAGCTGCCAGCACCCCAAGGACCAGCACCTCGAGGACTGCCGGTTCCAGCGCCCACACCGGGGGAAGAGTCAGGTCCAGTGCCTGGCCCGGGTGGACCAAGGGAACCCGTCCTTCACAGGCCCAAAGACTTGATCGAGGCAACATTTGACGGGGACCCGGAAGAGCTGTCCTATTTTGTGGTCTGGGTGATGAAATTCGTGGAAAAATGGGGACACCTGTTCCCGGACGACAGCAGTCAGGTGGATGTAATCGCAGCCCAGCTGAGAGGGGCCGCGGCCACCTGGTATGTGGGGTACGTGCTTTTGAATCTACTATATCTCTCCCTGAGTCTAGGGGTTCGCCATTCCTAACAGTGACTATGCTCATGCTACCATTGTACTGGCAATAAAAGTATAACCTTTGAAGAAGCGTGTACTCAGTTGCTTGACTGTGGGTCCTGACAAAGCCTTTGTACATTTAAGCAAACATGCTTTGATACAAAAATGATACTACAGGGTTCCCCAGATGAGAGGAGTCTCCTTATCTCTTTTTAATACATACATGTTCATTGCAAAACTCTGCATATATTGATCTTTAATTTTAACCTATTAAGGAGCACACACCCCTCCCACACACAGAGCTAAGCACAGCTGCATTCCTGGCTGAAAGGGGGAGAACAGCTGCATAACTAATATATATATATTTAAATGATCAGTCCACAGCACAGTTGTTCTTGCCATTTAATGTCTGAGACTAGTTAACTAAAAAGTTACATTAATGTATTGATTAAGCTGTTTAAATGTGTTTCAAGCCCCCCCCTTCAGATATTTTTATGTTTTATTTTAGAAAATGTTAAAAACTCTTCAATTAGAATAATTAGGATTTTATTTATAGGTACTTTATTAATATGATATTGAATTTTTAAATATAATCTTTGAAAATAATGTGCTAAAGAAAAAGGCATGAATTCTGCATGGTATCACATGATCCTTAAAAAGTCTTAAACAGCCTATTTATCATATAACACAGTAGCACTTCAATTGAAGAAGAGGAGGAGGAGGAGGAGGAGGAGGAGTCTCAGAGTGGCTACAATTCCTTTCCCTTCCCCTCCCCACAACAGACACCCTGTAGGGTAGGTGGGGCTCAGAGAGCTCTTTTGAGAACCGCTCATTAGAGAACAGCTCTGAGAGAACTTGTGACTAACCCAAGGTCACACCAGCAGCTGCATATGGAAGAGTGGGGACTCAAACCCGGTTCTCCTAGATTACAGTCCACACTCTTAACCACTACATTAAACTGGCTCAGTGTTAATCAGTGTTACACCATTGACTTCAAACAGATTTAGAAGGGCATTACACTGCTTAGGATAGTACTGTAATCCTGTCCAGAAATTTCCTCTGTGTCCAGCAAAACATATGGAGGGAGAATCTAGTTTGCACTTGTTTCACTTCTGATCTCTATGACCATAAATCTGAGGTTTCTTTCTTTTTTACTGCCCCAAAAGGCAGAATTTTATTGAAATTTTCACATGTTTTACACAAACAAACAAAATAGACATACATACATACATACATACACACATATATGGGGCTTATTATTCTTTTTAACAAACATTATGCTTATGCCTAATCCACCCTAATCTCTATTCTTGTCCATTATGATGAGTAACCATCCAACTCTATCTCAATCGAGTATATACTTTCAAATAAACGAATAGTCTGTCCATTATAAACTTGCCTACATGCCTACATCATACCAATTATAAAACCATGTCCAAGTATTCTGGAACGTAGAGTCTGTTAAACCTTTTATCAATAAAGTCAATTTATCCAATTCCACTGCCTCCAAAACTTTGTTTATAAATTCTCGCTTTGTTGGTATCTCCGTTGATCTCCAATATTTAGCGTAAAGAATTCTGGCCGCTGTAGTTAAATATACAATCAGATAGCTATCATCTTTGTTGGAATTTTCAGGTAAAATGTTCAACAATAAGACCTCTGGTTTAAATATCACTCCCGTGCCTAACACCTTTTGCATAACGTCATGCACCATTACCCAATATTTCTTAGTTTTTTCACAATGCCACCACATATGGTAAAATGTGCCAACCTTATTTTCACATTTCCAACACTACTTAGAACATTTTAAATCAATTTTAGCTAAGCTTTCAGGTGTTACATACCATCTATAAAACATTTTATAAACATTTTCTTTATAAGGAATAGCTTTAGTGATCTTAATATTTTTCTTCTATATTTGGTCCCACTGCTCCAAGTTAATATTATGCCCTATATTCTGTGCCCATTGAATAAATCTGAGGTTTCATCTCTAAGGGGACGGCATACAAGTGTACATCCCATCATGCATAGACTTATGCCATGGAATCTGTACCCATAGAAAAAATTCGGGTAGAGCTCACACATACAAAGGTATGCAATGCTTAATATTGAGGTTTCTCTAGAAAATGCATCCTGTGTTGATCCTCTCACATACATGTTCATCTGCATAGAGATTAGAAGTACATACAGAGCTAAGTCTCAACCTCTCAAACCCAGGGGACAGCATAATGGACACAAAGAAAAGGAAAATTCTGGCTGTGATCATACACACTAAATAATCCACTTTCAATCCACTCGCTATGCACTTTCCAACTGGGTTTTTACTGTGTGAACTGGCAAAATCCAATTCAAAAGTGCATTGAAAGTGGTTTGAAGGTGGATTATTTAGTATGTGTGATCACAGCCTCTGTTTAACGCTTAAAGATTCCAAATTAGATTGTAGCTGGGCAGCAAGATGTAAATGTATAAAAGTTGCAAGTCTGCTGAGAAGGCTTTCTGGAATGAGATCCCCCCCTTTTCCCCCCCCATATCTGTAGGTTTCAAAAGAGTCAGTTGTTCTAGTGTAGGAGGTTCCAGGATTGCTGCCAAACAGAGAAGCCAGGAAAGACAATGCAATACAGACCATGGCAACAAAGTCAGAGTGGGCAAATAAATGTAATATGATTAATGATTTTCACCTATTCAAATATATGTGCTTACAGTCATGAAGAATGCCATGTTCTCAATATTTTCCCCAAAAGCATCCTTTTGCATGGACTTTACCCTCTGGAGCTTTTCATACTAAGGTCCCTTTTTGTTGTATCTGTACACATATGAGGATTCCAGTTTCACTTAAAGAAAACCTGGGGATGGAGTGGGCCTGTTAAAGATGAGTGCTTTGAGTTAAAAGAGATTACAGTGCAAACCTAAGAACACTTTCCTGGGAGTAAGCCCCATTGAATGGACCTGAGTAGGATTCTGAGGAGACCTGTTCAGGATTGCTTTTAGTGTCAAAAGGGCACACTGAAGATTAAAGCGAAGACAGAAATCTATCCATACCAGAAGCAACATTTAAATTGTTATTCTTTTTACAGAAAGCCTAGTAAATAAGAAAGAGCCCTGGGAAGATAAAACCCTCATGAAATATAAGAATGTAGTTGCACAGGTGCATGATAAAAATGAATAAGACTGGCACTTCTGTACTTTGATTGTGCTCATCAACATCGCATCCAATTACTGTTCGCTCCAGCAATGATCCGTCATTTGTGAAAGATAAATAATTTTTCAGTTTGGCATTCACCAGTACACTAATTGATAACATCCATCTTGTAAATTCTCAGTACAGTTACCATAATGTTTCTGTTTTAATTTTAGACATCATAAGTGGACTGTCATTGGCTATGTACTTTATCATAATATTCTATTTTTCATAATCCTCTGTTTTCCCCCCTCAAACTAAAGGTGGTAAGCTAACGCGAATGTTTATTAAAGATGTCTGGAATTCATTGAGAACAGCAAACAAAGTGTGCCGCAGACTTTTAAGGGAAGCTTTTAAGAGTATAAGATTCTAGAGAGGGGAAATGGCTTCCCTGTGTTCTTCCCATTTGAACACACTGGCTCATCAGCACACTGGTGGTGTATTGCTAAATGAATGAGTAGCAGAGGGGAAAAACACAGCCACTTCTCTACACAAAAACGTACTTTCGAGGAAAAATCAAAATAGTTTGCAGATGAGTAGGCAAGCTGAACTGCACATTAGACTGTGTGATTCAATAATATTTGCCTTTACTAATTTTTTTAAATACCTGGCAGCGGAGACAGTTTTGTAAGAGACCCTTATGCAGACCATGATTAAACAAATACACCGATAAACCTACCATGCAATCCAGTGTAGAGTTACTCCAGCCTAAATGCATTAAAATGAATGGGCTTAGACTGAAGTAATTCTGCATAGGATTGCATTGCTAAAGTCCGTCCGTGTTTTTGGCAGAGTGTGTATACTGAATGTATGGTGCAGCATGTATAGACTCATGTCGTATTATTGTACATGTGTGTAACATATTAACTGGGCATGCAGATGCACCAGGGGTACTTACTCTGCAGCTCATGGAGAGCCACAATTGCAAATACCATCAACAAAACCAGCCACATGTGAGGTCTGCACTCCAGAGAGGATTGCAACTTACCCATTTCCTCTGGTGGCACCTGTTTCAAGGTGGGAACCACCTTGTCAGTCACAAGCTGCACCAGGCATGGGCCTTGCCCACATCCTGAAATGGAGTCAGATTTTGTAACAGGGTTCAGAAGAGCTGCATGTGGGGTGTCAAAGAGCCACAAGGGGCTCCTGAACCACAGAGTATCACTGCCATACACTTTCTTATTTGCAGTGGCTCCAATTTGCACAATATCACCACATCAGATGAAAGGTTTCTGTTGTGTTTGTGCATGCCTTGGCAAACCTGTGGCGGCAGTGCAGCATGAGGATATGAGCAAGCTTAAAATCACATGGCGTGTTCAAAATGCAAACTCCACCCACACCAAGTTGTTTAGAGCTTCATCTTCCACTGAAGGAAACAGGGAAACCCTCAAAAATTATGCAAATTCATTAGAATACAGACAGTGCTCTGAATAGGGTTGCCAACCTCCAGGTGGGGCCTGGAGATCTTCCAGAATTACAACTGATCTCCAGACTACAGAGATCAATTATCCTAAGAAAATGGCTACTTTGGAGGGTGGTCTCTATGGCATTATAACCTGAAGAGGCCCTTACCCTACCCAAACCCTTGCCCTCCCCAAGCTCTACCCCCCCCCCAACTTCCACAGATTATCCAACCTAGAGTTGGCAACCCTAGCGCTGAATCTGGCTCCAACATCATGTTATAAGAGACAAACAGAATGAATTCGGCATAGAGAAATGAACTGCATTTGTCAGAACCAATAAAAATAATGGAATCAGTTTAAGATCTTAAAGAGTATTTAATTAAAAAATAATAATAAAAAGACCATTTCAGCAGTTCTAAAGAAGATCACAGTAAGCAGCAAGAGGTGCAGATGCCTCTGCTTCCCAGAGGTGGGGCACAGGGTCGAACTTGGCCCAGACCCATACTTAGTAATCCATATGAAGTTATTTCAATATGAAATCATTTGTATTTCCAAAAACCACTTGTCATCAACAATTATTCATTTTAAAGAAAAGAATAACTCATTAATAGTCTGAATCTCAGTCAAAGAAAGAGGACTCTATGAGAGGAAAGGTGTCATGAACTCTTTCACTGAGACAGTTGGAATGAATATTCCATTCGTTGTGTGTGAAAGGAAATGCTTCCTCCCCCACTCTCTTTTCCTCGTGACTACCCCATGAGGTACACTAGGCTGAGAGTGTGTAACTGGCCAAAGGTCACATAGTGATACGGTTGTCAGTTCCATCTTGGGAAATACCTGGAGGGGTTTTTGGGGGGGTGGAGTCTGAGGAGGGCAGGGTTGGGGAGGGGTGGGACTTCAATGGGGTATAATGCCACAGAGTCCATCTTCCAAAACAGCCATTTTCTCCAGGTGAACTGATTTATGTTGCCTGGAAATAAGATATAATCCCAGGAGATCTCCAGCCACCACCAGGAGGTTGGCAACACTACACGGTGAGTTTCATGGCTAAGTGAGAACTCTGGTCTCCCCATCTTAGACCGACTCTTTAACAATTACACCACTCACATACTGGATATACTCAGCATGAATCCCCACATGAATCTCAGAATCCAGATTAAACACTGGTTTCTCAGATACCCTGGCCTGAAAATATAGGAGCATTTGTTTGGTTGAAGTAGAGTCCAGGGCAGCAGAATCACCTCACTATCCAGCTTCATGATGCTACCTGTCAGCTGGGGAGGGAGGGGCGCTGCCCCTGCTGGGAAATCCCAGGGAGACTTGAGCCCTCCTGCCCCTCTAAAATGTATGCCACCAGTAAGCAGCAATGCATATGAGTTATTTCTTCTACCATTTTTGAAAGATGCTCAACTAACAAAGTAATAGCTAGTATGAACTATATTATACCTGACCTTTAAAAAAACACATTAAGTAAACTAAAATGAATTAATCCAAAGCAATGTAGTTTGCAAATAATATAGAGAAAATGATCTGCGATTTAATTTAGGTCCCATTCAGAACATGCAGTTGTGACAGCTGCACAGCAAAAGAACAGCTGTTAGTTGTCCCAGGAGGAGGAGGAGATTGGATTTATACCCCGCCCTTTATTTAAAGTCTCAGAGTGGCTTACAATCTCCCCCTCCCCACAACAGACACCCTGTGAGGTAGGTGGGATTGAGAGAGCTCTTTCAAGAACTGCTCTTTCAAGAACAGCTCTGACTGAACTATCACTTGCCCATAGTCATCCAGCAGCTGCAAGTGGAGGAGTGGGGAATCAAACCCAGTTCTCCCAGATTAGAGGCCGCGCTCCTAACCACTACACTAAACAGGAAATATTGGTGTCTTTACCTAATGCTGTTGCTAGGGGGATGTTTTTGTCAATGAAGAACCATGTTTTCAGCCACTTTGGGCCCTTTCTGGGGAGCAAAGCTGAGTATAAATAGATAAATATAAAACATACTTATTGGTCTTCCATATCAGAATGGAACTGCTGAGGAAAATGTATTTCTCCCCTCCTCCATCTGACCCTCTAAACAGCACGTGACTGGCCCAAGATCGCCCAGTGAGCTTCTCCGGCTGAGTGGGGATTTCAGCCTGACTATATTAATTACATTATGAGGTAATGCATTTTGGAGGTACTACTAGGAAATCATAGATAAAGCTATACAGTTAGGGAAACACAAAAGAAATGCCACATTTGGGGTGTTTTGGGAAGAGAGATGGGAAGCGAGGACATCTGGAAACTGGAGGGAAGCGGTTGCTTAAAGCTTTTCTCCTAACTGCCTAAAGCGGTTTTTCTTTTGCTGCTGCAGAGAGGCATTTTCCAGCAACAGTAGTGGAGAAGCAGGATACCCTCAGGCAGGTGGGGCCTGGAGTTCTCCTGGAATTACACCTGATCTCCAGCCTACAGAGGTCAGTTCCCCTGCAGGAAATGGCAGCTTTGGAGGGTGGGCTCTACAATATCACATCCCTGATGAGCTTGCCTAACTCCCAAAACTGCATCCTCCCCAGGCACTGTCTCCAAATCTCCAGGAATCACACCAACTAGAGTTAGCAACCCTATGTGGAAGCCGAGTCAGTGGGAGGATCAACCTACAGCCACACTTCCTGGATGCCCAACAACTGTTTCTGGTCCTGGGCTGCTGAATAGGACATTGAGAACTGATGACACCTGGGGTATCTATGGTTTTTTACTTGATTTTACACTTGCACTTATTTCCTTATTGTGGCATGCATCCCATCATTCCACTCAGCAAAGTTTGAAGACTTCCTCCAGCCTAGGGATGTCAGCCTCCAAGTAGGACCTGGGGATCCCAGGAATTACAGCTCATCTCCAGACTACAGAGATCAGTTCCCCTGGAGAAAATGGCTAGTTTGAAAGCTAGACTCTATGGTATTGTACCCCACTGAAGTTCCTGTCTTCCCCAGGCACCACCCCCAAATCTCCAAGAGTTTCCTAACCCAAATCTGGCAACCCTACTCCCCTCATCCCCTGCCAGTGACCAGAGGGGACCTGGCAACACTACTCCTGTCAAAGGCGCCTTCCTCCAACTTAAGTGGCTCTAGTTAGAATCATAGAATCACAGATTTGGAAGGGATCTACAGGCCATCTAGTCCAACCCCTGCTCAATGCACGATCAGCCTAGAGCATCCCTGACAAGTGTTTGTCCAGCCGCTGCTTGAAGACTGCCAGTGAGGGGGAGCTCACCACCTCCCTAGGCAGCTGACTCCACTGTTGCACAGCTTTTACTGTAAAAAAGGTTTTCCTGAGATCCAGCCCGTAGCTTCCCGCCATTAATTTAAACCCATTATTTCAAGTCCTATCCTCTGCTGCCAACAGGAACAGCTCCCTGCCTTCCTCTAAGTCACAGCCCTTTAAATGCTTAGAGAGTAATCATGCCCCCCCAACCTCTTCTTCTCCAAACTGAACATTCCCAAGTCCCTCAGCCTTTCTTCACAGGGCTTGGTCTCCAGGAGTTCTAACAGCATTTATATTTGTCATATAAAAATAGCCTAAGCAAATAATAAATTATATTATATACGCTGCATTATCTCTGGGAAGAAAAACTTGTAAGCAAGCCCCAAGGCCCCCTTACATCCAGGTAATAATTATCCTAAGACCTATTTAGCTTTAATAGAGTAACAGTGTCATCTGCTTTCAGACAACTCGTTGTTAAGGGTTGCTTCAAAAACCATAACTGCACTGGTCATAAGCAAAAGTCCTTATATCTTGGCCTCATCACTTTATTTATTTATTTTAAAAAACCTTTATGTTTTTTTTCAGATTCCCCCAGTTAGATTTAAGGCCATACATCCCCCCCTCCATTTTTTCCCCAAGTGGTGAAAAGGACTACCCCTCTTCATCCTACAGCAAAACTATTCCTCACTCCATTATGGATGGGTGCTGCTGAATCAGCAGTGATTGCAAATGGTTTTCTGGTTTCAAGACAAAGCACTATATCATTTTAAATTGTAAAGATAAAGAACACGCAACTTGTTAATGGATAAGAGCATTATTTATGCAAGCTCTCAGTTTCTGTTTTTGAAGCATAAGCTCCTTTATCTAATTTTAAAAGCAATTTACAATGCCACATAGGCAGACATGCCTGAGAGGGGGAAAGGTTCCGAAAGAGCCATTTTATATCAAGCCCACTGTCTATTATCTAGAAAAATCCATTGCACAATCCAAAGTTGGTCACTGGGTTAACCATAAGTGGGTACATGCTAAAGTGGTTCCATTGCAAAGATCAGCTGATCAAATCTCAGGTGCATTTTCTAATTACTGAGCATCTTTTTCACTTTTTAGACAAAAGTTATTTTTGCCTTATGGCCTGCATGACTGCAAATTATGAAGATGGAAACTCAGAGTAGTGACCCTAAACTGATCACATAAAGTGAATATGTGGTCATAATTTTCTTGATAGGACAGAATAATTTGAAATACTTTCCCCCAGGACTCGTTCCACCAAAGCAATCTATCCTGACTGTACCTGGGGAGCACTGTCACAGGCAGCACAAAGTTAAGTCTTGACTCTCAGCTTCTCAGCTCCTCTCCATGGATCTGACTCTGGCAACAGTGCTGGATGGTAAGGCAGGGTGCCCGGCTAGGCTTGCCAAGTCCCCCCCGGGGGGTGAGGAAAACCCCGCCCCAGAGGCCCGTTCCCCGCCGCCGGTGGATCAGGCCCCGGGGGGAACCCCACCCCCAAAGTACGTGACGTGCACGTCACCCGGAAGTGACGCGACCACGCTGGGCACACTGAGGGCGGGGCCATGGTCATCCGAGGCAAAACTCTGTGGTTTTTCATCGGATGGTCGTGGCCCCGCCCCCAGCGTGCCCAGCGTGGTCGCGTCACTTCCGGGTGATGGGGTTGCGTCACGCACTCCAGGAACAAGCCGGGAGCCCCCCGCTCCAGCAGCAGGTTAGACTTGGCAACCCTATGCCTGGCTGGTATTAATTTACCAGCCTAAGGCTGCAGTCACACACACTAAATAATCCACTTTCAATTCACTTCCCAACTGGATTTTGCCAATTGACACAGTTCAAATCCAGTTGGGAAGTGCACTGAAAGGGGACTGAAAGTGAATTATTGTGTGTGTGTGTGACCGCAGCCTTAGATGGGGTTAGCCTTGACCTGGATCCCCAGAATAGACCACCCTTGTCAGATCTCAAAAGCTAAGGGTCGGCCCTGGTCAGTACTTGGATGGGAGACCACCAAAGAATACCAGGGTCACTATGCAGAGAAAGGCTATGGCAAACTACCTCTGAATGTCTCTTGCCTTGAAAACTCTATGGGATCACCATAAATTGGCTGTGGCTGGACTGCAAGAGATGACAAGAACAAGATGGGATTAAGCTTGCTTTACTAGGTCAAGTTAACAGGGCTAGCCCAAAGATGTCTGGTGCTCTGGGGAATGTCTTTGCTGTCCCCGTCCCCCCCCACACACACATACACCATGGGGAATCTGCCTCCTGCTCTCCGCTGCACCACAGGGAAGCCAGTACTGCTCCCACCATCCCTTCACATTGCAGGAAGCTGCTGCCACTGCCCTGCTTCTCCTCCTGGACCACAGGGAAGCTGCTCCCCCGGGAGAAAGGAGGAAGAGGGCCCACCTCCCCTCACCCTGCCAATGGAGGGAGGGAAAGAACAGGCTTACTGAGGGCTGCCCAATGGGCCCAAGGACACCATGCAGGGCTGCCACTGGCTATGGCAAATCCTGATGCTATGGGCAGACAGGGCGGCAACAGGGCTGATTTGGGCACCCCTCCAGTTCTGGAGTTTTAGGTGGTCAGCTAGGGGACCTTAATAAGTGGGCCAGCCCTGCAAGTTTTAAGACATCTGGGGTGCTCTTAGAAATCTTGGTCTTGTTGGTTGATAAAAAGTAGGTACTGTGTCACATCTTCTTTGAGTTACATCTAGTTCATGAGCTGGACCTTTATGTAAGCTCTCCCAACCTGGCCACGCTGATAAATGCTATTGCAACTTCTAGGTTTGACCACTGCAACACACTATTAGCAAAAGTTATCAGTTCTTCTCCACAGTGTTAACCCATCCTACCAGATAGCACTAATTTTTATATTGTTTTCTTTTTCTCCATTGCTCTTTTTCAGCTTCTCACACATGTACGCTCTCATCTTCCTCTTGCTACTCTTCTCTTTTTCTTCTCTGTTCAGTTTTCTCTGACCATCTTTTCCTTCTTCCAGTCTCTCTAACTGCAAGTCTTTCTTTTTCTTCTCCCTTCGTCCATCCTTCCCCTTCACTATCCTTTATGTATATATTTAGAATATTCGTATGCTCCCTTTCTACTGAAATAGGGTCCTCAAGGTGGTGAACATTTAAACAGGCTCAGAGGTTCTTGGCTAGTTTTACTGCAGTATGGGAAAGGTTAGAGGATCAAACAAAGGACACAGATTACAACTAAGGGCACAGGGCTAGTTTAAACTCTAATATCACTTTGAAACTTTATTACACCTATAGATTAAAGTACTTATAGGGATAGGGACTAGGGATAGTGATTTCACAGACCTTAGGCAGGCTTTGTAATAGAAAAAGGGAAACAAAACAAACTACAGCTAGGGTTTAAGAAACAGGGGGTCCAATTTTAAACTAAGTTTAAAATTTTAAGCTAATTCTCACAAGAAGGGGAGGGGTTCCTACAAGAAAACAAGCAGTTACATATCTTCTGTAACTGCTAAGGCAATTCAGCTAATCACTTTGAAACTTTATTACACCTATAGATTAAAGTACTTATAGGGATAGGGACTAGGGATAGTGATTTCACAGACCTTAGGCAGGCTTTGTAATAGAAAAAGGGAAACAAAACAAACTACAGCTAGGGTTTAAGAAACAGGGGGTCCAATTTTAAACTAAGTTTAAAATTTTAAGCTAATTCTCACAAGAAGGGGAGGGGTTCCTACAAGAAAACAAGCAGTTACATATCTTCTGTAACTGCTAAGGCAATTCAGCTAGAGTCCCCTTTAATCCAAACCTAGAAGGACTAAATTAACTAAATTAAGTAAAAAGCAGCCTGGGAAGTAGAGGAGCTCTTCTCTGAGCAGTTCTCTTTCAGCAATTTTTGTTGTTGTTCAGTCGCACAGTCGAGTCCGACTCTTCACGACCCCATGGACCAGCTCCCGCCAGCAATACCCATTGCTAATCAACCAGAGGCTGACTTACTCATCCTCCTTTATTGGTTAGCTCCCAATCAGTGTGACTGGCTTCAGTAGGGTGTGTGTGTGTGTGTGGAGCTTTGGCCCAAGCTATTTATTTAGGGTTCTTATGAGCAGGTCCCAGCTCAGTGAGGTAGCAGGCCCTGTTCCAGTGCTGAAGTATCCCAGCTCCAGTGACAAAGTATCTGTACCAAGGGAATAAACAGGAGAGATAGCAGATGTGCAAGTTCAGCAGCAAGGTGAGGAAGCCAGGGCACTAGTTTCTCTATGTCCCTAAAAGGGTTAGCACACTTTCCACAAACAATACATAGATAGGATGTTTATTTAAAAGGGGGATTAAAAAAGCAATTATGAAGGTGGGGACTATCTATTTGAACAGAAGACATGGGTGTGCGCCCAGTTCAAGGAGCACCTGGTGCTCAGGGAACGAGTTTGCACCCTTGAGGCCAAGGTGGCTGACCCGGAGAAGCAGAAACAGTCAGTTGAGCACATGGATAAGACTCTTGGGGACTTGTGTCCCACTCTGAGAATGGCAACCCCATCACTGTCAGGGAGCATGAGGGTCAAGGGGAAACAGGGCACTGTGCTGAAGAAATAATACAAGAACTCATGGTCACTCAATGAAATTAATGAGCAGTAAGCTTAGAACAGATAAAAAGAAGTACTTCTTCACCCAAAGGGTAATTAACATGTGGAATTCACTGCCACAGGAAGTGCTGGTGGCTACAAGCATAGACAGCTTCAAGGGGGATTGGATGAACATATGGAGCAGAGGTCCATCAGTGGCTATTAGCCACAAAGTATAGATGAAATATTATATCTGGGGCAGTGATGCTCTGCATTCTTCTTGGTGCTTGGGGGACAACAGTGGAAGGGCTTCTGGAGTTCGGGCCCTGCTGGTGGACCTCCTGATGACACCTGGGTTTTAACCACTGTGTGTCACAGAGTGTTGGACTAGATGGGTCACTGGCCTGATCCAACATGGCTTCTCTTATGTTCTTAACTTCAAAACAGACATTTCAACATTAAAGCAGCATTTAAAGTATATATAAAATAAACAATTCAATAAAAACCCTATCAACACACAAGCACACAGAACAACACTCAAGAAGGGCCAAAAACAGTTATTGGAGGTACACCAAATGAAACAAGAAAGTCTTCACCTGCTGACAGAAGTTAATAAAATGATACAGACTAATTTCTGTGGGGAGGGGGTTCCAAAGTTTTGGTGCCATGACCAAGAATGCAGTTTCTTGGGTTGACACCCATGGCAGGGGAACAGAGCCTCCAAAGATAGTGGATGAGTAGGTTCATATGAAAGAAGGCAGTCCTAAAGGTATGCTGACCCCGCCTTTTTGAAAGGTCAATACCAGTACCTTGAATTGGGCTTGGAAGACAATTAGGAGCCAGAGTAGTTGGAACAAGACTGGAGTTATATAGTTCCTACAACCCACCAGAGTCAACTTTCTGGCTACAGTACTATGTACCAGCTGGAGCTTCCAGACTGTCTTCAAGGGCAGCCCCATGTAGAGCACACTGTAGCAATCTAATACACATGTTACAAGGCCACAGGCCTGTAGCTACAGTGGGGCATCTCGGGGCTAGGCCCCCTGACTTCCCATCCAGCCCAGGGTGTCATGGCCTTCTACCCCAGATTAATTTGATTAGCCAGTACCCCCTAAGAAATTTAAATGCCCCCTGCCTTAAAAAATCTTGGCTACGGGCCTGGCCACACAGCACCATGGCATGTGCTTTCCTGCCCAGGAAGGGCCACAACTGTCTCACCAGCCAAAGCTGGTGAAGGGCACCCCTATCCAACATCTATCATACTGATTGGTTTCTGGGGGGGGGGGACTTTGCAGCTTGCCATCTCACATGATAGCAACCAGTCCAAATCCTAAGGACAAGCAGGCAATTGTGAAAGTTTACAAGATGAGACTCTGGTACCTGAGGGACTCATGTTCAGATTGATGTGGTTTCCTGCCATGAGGCAATTTCCTCCTTTATTTGCATTTTGGCTAACATATGCTCAGGGCTCATGGAGATCCCTCGCCTCCCAGGGCTCAGAACTCAGCATTAGATCTTTAACTATTAGAATCCAGTCACTACACAAAGATGTGCCTTATCTTTTGGCACTGTTTTAGGATACCAAAAGCTTGCTTTTTGACCACTTTTGGATATATTTTCTTTTATATGTCTAAAGACTCCAACTCCCTAATAAATTAAACTCTTCTTAACAATTGCATAATGAGCCTAAAAATGTAAACTCATTATATTTATTTACTTACATCATTTATATCCTGCCTTCCTCTCCAGGGGGAACCCAACGCGGTTTACATCCTTCTCCTTTCCTCCATTTTTTTCCTCACAACAACTCCGCGAGGTAGGTTAGGCTGAGAGACTCTGACTAGTACGCTCCCGTAGCACCGTGGGGATTCACAGCTGGGTCTCCCAGATCTCAGTCTGACATGCTAACCACTAAACCACACCGGCTCTCATCTCTGCCCTTGATTAAGTATTCTACGATGCTACCTTTTTACACATGAATAATTTAGGTTTATTTGAGAAACTGAGGCATCCTTAAATGCTTCTAAAGGAAAGCCTATTTGCAGTGAATAGACGCAACAACCAGAATGTTTCCTAGTGTTTGCCAGTTTTTTAAATTTGAAGTGGGAACGAGCTGAATATGGGAAATGTAAGGGCTCTGGATAACTCTTGCTTGGCCCTAGAGTGTCCCAGGGTCACCAACACATTTCAAAATCAAGGCAGTAAGCAGCCAACAATTTGCAGTAATCTGTACAGCCTCCATTTCTGGGCATAGTCACCCCTCATCTGCTTTTCTGCACTGTGCTGGCAAGAGACAACCCGTTTTCATGGCAGTGTTACAGAGATAGCATGGTTTGTTAGTGTTCCTTCACCCTTGCAACATCTGATCACCTTCTGGAATAGTGCAGATCACAAAGCTGCAAATGAATAATGTGTCATTTTCTGAGCACAGTCCTCATTTCCAAGAAATATGTAATGTTATATTCCTTGCACAGTGGATGTATACTCATAAAATATTTAACTGTCCAATGCAAATACTGCAACCAAAACGATCTACTTTACTCATTTGGTGGCTTGCTACATCATCAGAGTTTCCAAGGATAGTAGGTTTTCCCCCCTAAATGGCCCTTAATGAAGTATTAAATATAGTAATTGTCAAAACTTATTATTTTTATTTTGAATATATGCCACCTCTTCAGAGACCTTCAAATAATTAAACCAAAAGTATAAAAACAAGCTATACAAGTTTCAACAGAAGTAGAAAAGCATCAGTACTGCACATGCAAGCGTTTACACATACTAAGGCAGCTGCTTCAGGTGATCATAACTTTAATATGAACAATGGCAACAGTAGAACTTACAGGAGTCATTCAGGAAGATACGCCCAACTATTGATGTGCACATTCAAATCTGCATAACTTGTAAAGCTTAGACGTATTATGAATCAAGCAACATTTCTCCAAAATAAATATAAAAAGAGCTATTGCAAAAGTGCAAAGTGTGCTTTCAATTTAAATCTTTGCCCAACTGTTCTGAACACAAACCACATCTCAAATTATACATAAACAACCTTCTTTAAAAGGTGATTGCTAAACGGCCAAGAGAACTGTGAACAAGGGCAGGGATGTTCCAGAGACATGGGAAAAAACAGACAATGTATGTGACTTGCTGTAGGTGGTCTACAGGTCTTAACCTTGGCACAATTATGTGTCAAAGAATTGTGCCCAATATTAAAGAATGACTATTTCTATAGCAAATATCCCTAATGAGATTTGCTTCTGAAACTTTTAACGTGATTTCACAAAAACACATATGAATGTTCCAGTAAGCAGGTGGATTTGGAATATAATGCTAGGATACTCTAATATTCAGATCAAGTAAAGTTCTCACTAAACAGTTTTCTCCCTAATGTATGCAGTTTTGGTGTTGTGTAACAATTGATGCCAAATGCAGCAAGATCCAGCAAGGAAAGATACCATGCAAGTATGTATCTATATGATCTGATTACCCATGCTTTTATAAAGCTATATCACCAACAAATAGAGTAATTAGCACAGTATGATATTATATTCCCTATCATTGGCTCAAATTTAATTAATTTGCTGACGCTGCAAAAGTAATTATATAAGCATATATGGAAATATATGGATTTAACTCATTCAAGCCATAATATATACATATTAGCATATCACATAGCTCAGTATCCAGCACTAGTTCAACTCAAGCACAAAAGAATAATCTGAACTACGTTCTAGCTTCATTTCACTTATAGTGTCACCACATTTTAAGCAGAATTCATAGCAGTAGTTGTACCAGCTAGAAGACAGACTCCTGAAATACTGCTGTTTGCTGTTTGTCTGTGAATTTATTACATATCTATTACATTGCACTAAAATGCAAAAACAATAATAGTTAATGAGCTATTGCTTTCTGAGGATGTACAGTGACAAAAAAAATAATACAGATGAAAATGCCTTTATGTAAAAGGGAATGCACCCACCTCTTTCTCTGTTGAGCCTTATCTCAAATGTAGGGATGTACAGGGATGTACTATCGAAACTATTTTTGGCTTTCCTCAAAATTCTTCAGGTGTTTTGGCTGATCGAACCCCCACAAATTTGCTCTGAAATTTGTTTTAGATCCACTGTTAGCAATTCTAGGAATGAAGATTGAAGCAAATTTCTCTGCAGAAAGCTGTGAAAAGGACAGATCTGTAGAAGCATATAAACTGCTTCTGAATACCATTTTGTGTGTGTGTCTCAATACAGTTGGCACAACTTAGGGCTACTTCTGAAAGAACTCTCATCAAAATGCTTTATCACATATTCTCCACACTTGGTTCCTCCCACTTCACCCCACCCCCCAATTTTTGCGCAGTTATCTGCTATTGCCCGGTCATTCTCTTCAGTTTCCCCATACATGCAAATTAGCAGCTTTCTTCTCACACATCCTCCACACTCCACCGTTTCCTTGCTGTCCTTACATTTGCTCCCCTTGAGGATTGAGCAACTGATATAAGACATGAAACTGCCTTATCCTGAATCAGACCCTTGGTCCATCAAAGTCAGTATTGTCTACTCAGACTGGCAGCAGCTCTCCAGGGTCTCAGGCAGCAGTCTTTCACATCACCTACTGCCAGATCTTTTAACTGGAGATACCCAGGATTGAACCTAGGACCTTCTGCATACCAAGCAGATACTTACCACTGAGCCACAGCCCTTTGTTACTCCTCAACCACCCAGCCCTGGATGCTGAGAGTGAGTGAAGTGAGCATGTGCTTGTGCCTGCATCCTCTCAGTCTATATTTGGGAAATGGAGGAAAATATTTTCCCCAAAACTTAAAACACTGAAGTAGAAAAAAAACACAGCAAGGAAGTTATACAACTTGATTGGCAGTATAGAAAATCCACATCCCAAGTTATGTTCTTTTTTAAAAAAACACCCTCAGCTGAACCCTAGCTGCTGTGTGGCACACGAGGATGTTGGTGAGGCTCAGCACCTCTCAGCTGCAGGTTATGACGCTCCTCCTGCAGGCCAGTGACTGTATAGGCTGCAGACTGCAGAGGCATGAGAACGTGGGTGCCCCACACCCCTTCCCTCTTGCTTTCTAAGGCCTTCTTTGGGGAAATGAAGCTAGTGTGTGTCTATGTCGGTGTTTTGCCAGGAGTGGCTGCCACAGTTCCCTCTAAGCTGCACTAAGGGGTGCTGGTGCACAACATTTCAGAGCTCAGTTCAAGAGGATTTCTGCTTCAGCTCGCAACCAAGCTTCCATAGGAAACCATGGAGGATGGAGGCACCTCCTTCTGGGGCCCATAGAATTATACCCCCTGGTCCAATCTTTTTGAAACTTGGGGGTTTTTTGAGGAGAGGCGCCAGCAGCTATGCTGCAAATTTGGTGAATCTACCTCAAAAAAATAGCCCCCCAGAGCTCCAGATATCCCTGGATCAATTCTCCATTATAGCCTATGGGGCCCTTTCCACTATATTGGTAGACCTCCAGAGAACAGATCTACCCACCTCTTTCTGATATACTGGTAGACCTGACCTTTGGAGAACAAGTCTACCTACCCCTTTCCACTATATTGGTAGATCTGACCTCTGTTCTCCGGACGCCAGGTCTTTCAGTATAGTGGAAGGGGGCAGGTAGACCAGAGGTTTAGTCTACCCCTGTAGAGGACAACATTTTGTGTAATTAAATTTGACTTGATTCTGTTTTCTCTTATAATGTTTTCTGCTCACAACATTTTGGAGCTTAGAGGGAATATTAGACTGGCTGGCTGCCTTCATAGGGTCCTGCTAGCTTGGTTTGGCTTGGATTCTCTGGTTTAACATTGATTCTGTTGGGCATGCCATATTGGCCCTGGGATCACCTTGGCTTCTGTAGTTTGCCATTGAATCTGTTGGGCTTGCAACAGATTGTTTGCCATTGAATCTGTTGGGCTTGCAACAGTGCCCCTTGCTTATGTAGTCTGTCTTGGATTTTCTAATTTGACATGGGTTGCATTTGGCTTGCTTCACTGGCCTGTAGGTCTGCTGGGATACTCTAGTGTGATGTTGGTTCTGTTTGGTGTAGAGAGCCAGTTTGGTGTAGCGGTTAAGTGTGCAGACTCTAATCTGGGAGAACCGGGTTTAATTCCCCACTCCTCCACTTGCACCTGCTGATGTGACCTTGGGTCAGTCACAAGCTCTGGCATAGCTGTTCCTGAAAGAACAGTTTGTGTCAGAGTTCTCTCAGCCCCACCCACCTCACAGGGTGTCTGTTGTGGGGAGGGGAAGGGAAAGGAGGTTGTAAGCCGTTCTGAGACTCCAAGTGAAGGGTGGGGTATAAAGCCAATCTCTTCTTTTTCTCTTCTTTGCATTTGAAAGCTGTTGACCAGCGTTTGGATATTGGCTTCTTTGCCCTAGAGAAAGCATGGGATTTTTTTTTCCCCACAGAAAACAACAGGGACAAGTAGGATGGCTGGGGGCACCTTGTTCAGGGGCCCATGGAACTGGGCTCCTTGATTCAATTTGCTTGAAACTTTGGGGTTCTTTAGTGGACAGGAAGCATCTCAGGAGCAGTTCTGGAGGGAGCAATAGATGCTGCAAAACTATTGGACAAGGGGACAGCATACGCTGTGCAGCTTAGCCTGGTACTCTTGGCTTCTGGCACTTCTCTTACCCACTCAAAGAGGTGGTGAGAATTCAACAGCTGCAATTCCCTACCACAAGAATTCAAGCTCAACTTCTTCTGTGCCATTCAGGATGCTGAACAGAACACAGGACAGGCATGCAGGTCTAAGTTATCTGCCATTTTGGCATCACTGGCTTGAAAAAAGAGCCGCTCCACACCCTGAAAGAATCTCACATAGGGAATAATAGAACCCCCCTCCTCAAAATGGAATTTCAGGAAAACAATCCAAATCCTGAAATGGTATTGGGGATCTGAATAATCTAGAATACTGGTAGACAAACCGGTCCTGAAATCAGAATACTGATTTTTTTTTTTTAAGTGAACATCCCTAACAATGAGCTATCTGTCTCTGACATTCTAAATGTAACAGAACCCACAGAAGAATGGAAAGAAAAATAGCTCAATATATGTATTCACATTTAAAGCAAAGTTTTAATTTGAACACGTCAGCTCATGAAACTCAATGGTAAAACATTCTTTAGGCCCCTTCCACACGGCAGGGGAAAAGCCGCTAAAAGCGTGGCTTTTAAAAGCCGCGCCAAAGCTGAAACGCCGCGGCGGGATCCCACGGATCCCCTGGCCGCAGCGCCTTTTCTCCCCGGCACGATCAGACGCCGGGGAGAAAACACAGTCCTGACGGGGAGCCAGCCGAACTGCGCATGTCAGAGCATGCGCAGTTCGGCTAGGAGCCGGGGATGCGCCGGCGCGTCCTTGCACCGGCGATCTGACGCCCGGCTTGCGGCGCACCTTTGCGATGAACCACCTCGGTAGGTGGTTCCAACTTGATGCGGGGTTTCGCGCAGAAGGACCGGTTCAGGGACGGAAGCACTATGCTTCCCAGATGTTGTGGTGTGATTGCGCCCGTTTGCTCCGCCCCTGAACCCCCGAACCGTCCTGCTCCCGGCCCAAATCCCCTAGTCCGCTCCCGGCCCAAATCCCCTAGTCTATCAAATTAACTACTTTAACTTTGTGTTTCTGATTTGTTCACATTTTTAAAAAATCTCTAACAAGTACACTGATGCCCTATCAAATTATGTCATCTCAGGGCCAAACTAGACATTATGGCCAAGTTAGAGACAAATTCAGCCACTTAAAAATGCTTTGAGACAGACCCCTGGTGCAATAGGAACAGAAGATCTTGTCCCCCCTGTGGCTTTATAAGTGCTGAAACAGCCATGGGGGGGGGGGTCTGTTGTGGTGCTTGAAAAGGCCTGTTCTCGCTGTGCTGCAGGTCTAATCAGGACTGGGTGCTCACGGTATTTTTAAATAGTTGTATTTGCCTCCAAAATGGCACTGGCCCATAATATTTAGTTTGGCCCTCATAATGGTACTGAGGTGCGTTCATTTTTTCCTTAGCCTAACTCCAGTTTAGTTCACATATTTTACAGCTGCCCTTATTTTGTTTCCTTCACTGAATCTTATATCTAATACTCTTCTCTTAG
The DNA here is from genome assembly GCF_001447785.1 of Gekko japonicus. Taxonomy (NCBI): domain Eukaryota; kingdom Metazoa; phylum Chordata; class Lepidosauria; order Squamata; family Gekkonidae; genus Gekko; species Gekko japonicus. The sequence continues at coordinate 403,136 of NW_015169206.1, forward strand.
GCTATATTCCTGTTCTTTGGGTACTCCCTAAACACCAGTGGCAATGGTCGATAGAGTTGTTTGAATGGTCAAAATGACTCTAAGTCCACACATTCCCCCCTTGCTGAACCTCTGAATTAGCAATACCATGGATTTTGTATGATAAAGATAAAAGTGTGTAATCAGCAGACAGTCCCATCTTCCCATGTATATGACAAAATTTTCTTTATCATTCTGAACTGTGAATCTATACTTTACATGGGTTCACTTGTTGCTACCCCTTCCATGCCCAGTTTCCCTTATTTGTTTACTTATTTATTGTATTTAGATTATTTCTATACTTCCTCTCCACAGAACCTGTTTAAGGAAGATTACAAAGTAAAACATAAAAAGAACATTAACACCATAAAAGTTGTAACGAATTATAAACTATTTAAAACCCGGCAAGAGCATAAAAACAGCTTAAAACAAATCATGCCTTAAAAAACAAGTCTCAAAAAACACTTCTCAGGCCCTTCTTCTATGCTGTGTATATTTGAGTACAAAAACAATGTGTGTAGAAGGTGAGTAGAATGAGCACACTGTCATGCCCCTTCTAGTAACCAAGTACACTGGCTTCGTCTCCTCCTGCACATTTTCACCTAGAAGAAGAGATTGAATTTATACCCCGCCCTTCACTACCCAAAGGTGTCTCAGAGCGGCTTACAAACTCCTTTCCCTTCCCCTCCCCACAACAGATACCCTGTGAGGTAGGTGGGGCTGAGAGAACTCTGACAGAAACTGGTCTTTTTCAAGAACAGCTGTGCCAGAATTATGGCTTGCCCAAGGTCATCCAGCCAGGTGCAAGTGGAGGAGTGGGGAATCAAACCCGGTTCTCCCAGATTAGAGTCCGCACACTTAACTACTACACCAAACCTAAATGTGAACACAGCTCCTGTTATGTATGCAACCTTTGTACACAGGCTCTGTTTCCATGATGCATAAGCAGGAACACGGCCAACACACTTGACCATGAGCAGTGGTGTGGCCCTCCATGCATACTCCCCCACCCTCTCTATACTCACTGGCCACTACATGGCATGTCTATAGGGTATATTTCCTCTTCAATAGTCAGACTTCACTAGACTTTACTACGGCACATCCAATGACAGATGGAAAACAGCATTAAAGGGATTTATGCTACACTGAAAAAGTCTTACAAAACTTCCCCCACTTCTTACCTCTTTCATAGCAGTGCAGATGAGATATTATAGTGGTACCTTTTAAAAAAAAATCCAGGAAGAGAAAACCCAATTTGGGAGGAAAGTGGCCTCAATGCAGCAGATGACTGAAGATGCAAAGAGCAGGAGATGTTATTGCTGCTGCAGCTGCTACAGTAACTGTACTGGTGACAGGCTGGGGCAGGGGAGCAAAAATCATAGGCTAAGGAAGGGCACCTCTCAAGGTAGAGCAGTTGCCTGAATATATGTGGAATGATGCAAACACTTATGTTACCATATGACCCCCATCCTCCCCCAAATCTTGAGCAATGAAAACGGGGAGTACACCCAGCAGGAGGCAAATTGCTCATGAAATGCGTCCCTCAGCTGAGGGCTGTTCTTTTCTTCTTACGTTTTACTGTGTCTAGCTGCATAGTCTTTGCCTTCTGTTGGGTAGGTTAAGTTGAGGGAATTGTTTTGTAGGTTCTCTCTATTGTTAACTGATTAATAATAACAAATAATGGTGGTGGGGTGGATACAATGCCACATTTCTGTGTGTTGAAGGACTTCTGCCCATGAAGTGCAACTTTTGCTGCTCCCCCCTCTCCTGCAGCAGCCTGATATGGCCCACAAAATCTGCCCTGAGGAATCCCCTCTCCTGATCATACAGGTACATTGATTTCAAATAAATCCATTGACCTTGTTTTACTCAGTAACTGCCACACCACATTAAACCTAGTCATCCTTACTGAATTTAGAGCAAAAATGTGCTCAGATTCTCAAGTGCCTTCAGTGTCAGTCTGTGTAACGAGTCAGCTTGGCCCCTGTTGAAACTAGCAAGTGCAGAAATCCCCTGAGTGTCTTCTTTTCCAAATTAAGATTCTCATCTACTGAAACTATCCTTGCTGGGGAGAGAGAGCAGACGTGGTCCACTCACATTTCCCTTAAAGTGCTACCAATGCCAACATCATTGACTCAAATGTCAGTGTAGAATGCTAAGGAAATATTAACACAAAATGTGAGCACTCTGGTAATTCCAGTTTAGATCAGGGTCACATATAGTTTATATATGTAAGTGTATGCTCCAAAAGACTCTAAGTAGACTGGACAGATATTCTAAAGCAAATTCAACAATGCAAACTATTAACTAAGCTGATTCCCAACTGCTTATAAACCCAGTGTGAAAAATTTAAGGTCTTAAGTGGCCACTTTAGAATTTTCAGAACTTGGAGGGGGTTGGGAATTTCCAAGAGCACAGGCACGGTGACTAATTTGTATATTATTGGGAAAGCTGAAGGACTGGGGAAGCTGAAATACCTGCTGAA
>NW_015169206.1:405660-414697 GCF_001447785.1 Gekko japonicus
TGCTGAACAAGGCACTGCATGGATCAATAAGAGGATAATAAAAGCATTATACAGATGATGTTGCTGTCTGGGGGGTACAGTTCTGGATCCGATAATCATCAGCTATCTGGTATATAGTTACAGAGTTACTGTTAGACATGAAAACTTGGGAACTCTTGGAATTTGCAAGGCCAGAATTAACACACAGAGCTTCCATCTAATCACCAGGTGACCTCTGTATAACTGAGGAACACTTTAAGGGGGAAAAACATGGTAAAGGCAAACAGTGGAGCAGGCACCAGTATGTTGTTCCATAAACTTTCCTAAAGGCAGACCATAATGAGAAAATACTTTCAATAGTTTTTTACAGGTAAGCACTGGGTATCGATCACATATGACACAGTACTAGCAACAGAACATGTAATGAGTCAAATTATCACCTGCCTACAAGACAGGATAAGAAATCATTGTGGTAATGCAATTTATTTGCATATCTTCACATTTTTAATCCTCTATTTTAAAGGTAGAGATTTTAAACACGCCAATTATCCAAAGGCCAATTCTGATGACTACCTTTAATTTAAAAAAACACAAAAAGCAGTATTAGTGCAGCCAGACTTAAAGAAATATTTTCAAAATTGTTGAAGTACCTTTGAAGTATTTGATTTGGTTTAAATGGATCTGAGTTATGTCCAGTGTGAATAATACTAATAGTTCAGCAGATATGCTGGATTTTTAAAAAGATGTAATGTGCCTCTAAGTATTTTTTAATCAAACTATATATATTTTTATTTTCTAGAGCTCCTTAAAGCCTCATGATATGAATATTTGGTCTGACAAGCAGGAAGATGTTAGTGAAATACACTTCCATTTTATAAACAGCTAAATCTAGTAAATGAAAAATGTGCATAACCACAATATGACAACTGTTTCAGAAGCCTGTATGTTCCTGCTGCATAATTACATATTGCAATAAACATTGATTCTTGTTTAGATATTCCTTTTACATTCTTTTTTATACACAGGAAAGTTTCTAGTAAATATTATTGCTTACAATTGAGACATAATTTTCACAAGAAATCTCATAGCAGTTCACAAGGCTATATAACACACTAAGGAAATGGGAGACGCAGAGGCCCCAAATCTCAGTACCATATTATGTTTCAAAGAACAAAGGGATGCAGTTGGCACTGCTCTGTCCTCTGAAGAAAAATGAACTCTTGTCATTCACTCATACATGGAGATGAAAAGCACTGCACTTTAGGGCACCATTGTGGTAAACAGGGCTGTAGCCAGGATTTTGTGGCTTGTGGGGCAATTTTTTTTCTGGTGGGGCTGCCATTATTAGCCATAATGAAGGGGGGTGGCGCGCACCCCTCTGCCTCCCCTCCTACAATTTTTAAAGGGCCCTTCAGCTGGTTGGTGAGAAACATATGGCCTGCCAATCAACTGGAGGGCCTTTTAAATCTTGCAGGAGTGAGGGAGAGGTGGGCGTGCCACCACCCCCCCACTTCTTCTCAAAAGCATTTAAAGGATCACTTTAAATGTTTTTGGGAAGAAGGAAGCCTTTAAGAAGTGGGGTTCCTTTAAGGAAGGAGGCTGTCTCTAAAAGGGGCAGAGCCTCCCAATAGTCCCACCATAGCTAGAGGCCAGGTGGTAAAGACCAAATGGTGACAGGAATCCTGTGGGAGTGAATACAATCATCTTTAAGAGCAGAGTATACCTCTGGGTACAGGCTTTCCCACCCCACTCACCCTATCTATTATACTCTATACTCATGTAACCCAATCGTAAGCATTTGAACACAAGCTGCCTTCTTCTGAAGTACTGGTCCATCACAGTCAGTATTGTCTACTCAGACTGGCAGTAGCTCTCCAACACTTCACCTAGTATTTACTTATTCAAAGCTGAATCCTATTGAATCAGTGACTACACAGGACTGTAGCCTTTCTTTCCTTGGCTATACTACATCTGTGAGTTTAGGTTTCCCCATACATTCATTGACTAGCCATGATCACTGAACTCTGTCACGAACCCTGCCTGTTTTCATCACTCACACACAAACTTACATGAAGCTTCTTTATATTGAATCAGACCTTTTTTGGTCCACGAAGATCATTATTGTCTATTTGGACTGGTGGCAGCTCTCTGGGGTCTTAAGTAGTGATCTTTCATCTCACCGAATACCTGATTCCTTTAACTGGAGATGCTGGGGACTGAACCAGGGATGCTCTACCAATGAGCCTCAGCCTAGCCCCTCTCAGATCCAGTCCTCTCTCACCCAGCATAAGCAACTTGGATATGAGGCTATGCTATAAGGGCCCATTCTCAGCAATTACATTTATAAGCATCTTACTGTTGTTTCTTATCAAAACATTTATATCCCACCTTAATTTGTGGCTCAAGTCATCTTACAAAACACAAATTAAAAACACACAGAATACTATAACCCCATAACACCCCAAATAATCCCCTTCCCCTTAATTTCACCAAATAAAATTAATGTCCATTAAACCTCATCTTATGTGTAATAACATGTATAATGACATCTGCAGAAATGAACTGTTAGCTCTTGCTTCTTTCATTACATTACCCTAAACCAGTTTTCCCTAACATGGTGTCTGGGGGCACCACTGTGCTTGCCACTACTTCTTCTGGTGCCCAGTAAGTTTTTAAGATACTTGGGGGGGGGCATTGTAAGGCAGGACTTGTTATATTGATAGCCATTATTCAAATGAAAAGATTTTCTACAAATGCAATAGCAGCCACAGCCACTGGAGGATCAGGAGGACTGTTAAGCACTCAGGTTTTCTTTAGTCCGTGTGGAGTTCCATTTCCCCTTCAGGCCTGACTGACTGTTGCCACAAGTTACTTCTGCAAAGCAGAGAGGGAGCTTTGTTCCACATGGGCAGGTAATTATTCAAGAGCAGAAGCTCAACTAATCCTTCTAAGAGCTAGCTATCCCCCCCTGCCTAGAAGACCATGCTTCCAACCAAAGTCAGATAATATACATCTTGACAGAACAATAGCCAGACTCTGAATAAGTTAGTTTCATGGGTTCAGCATGGTGATCATGCAATTCTTTAGCAAAGCGAGGAAGGAGGTATTACCTTTGGCCCCACCTCCTGCAGCAGCAGCCATTTTGGTTTTGGCTCTGCCTTCTGTGGGAGCCATTTTGGGGTGGTGCTCACCATCCCCTGTCAAAATTCCAAAGGTGATTACAGACTCAAAAAGGTTGGCATACCCTTCAATTAACACCTGCTTCTAGTCTATCTTAAAAAATCCAAATGGGTGAAAAAGGCAGCCACAAGAAATCTCACCCAATACATGTAGCCGTGGAGAGATCATTGGAGCAATTAATTATCTGGGGTGTCATTCTTCATGGAATATATAGTCTTTGACTCTGTTGTGTTTATATTAATTACTCTGGCTCTTTATTTAAACATCCTGTTCATCATGTGACATGACCTAATAAATGAACAACTTCCAAAATTCAAGAGCCACTGATGAACAAATGTGAAGATGCAAACTTTAAAAAAATACATTTGTCACCATGGGGAGTTAGAAGCAGATTACCTAAAGACAGCAATCAATTCCAGGATTATTTCAAATTAGTTTTAGGTTAAATGAGTTGGATTATCTTTTCCTATTTCCATCGACTGAAAATATTCTGCATATGAGGTAGAATTATTTTGAAATCCAATCTCAGCAATAAATGTCACTTCAATTAGTACCAATTTATCTGCACAACAATGCCACCCCAACTAATTTAGTAAGTAAGAATTAATTTTCAAGTCCTGGGGATCAACAATAGGAGTTCATTGTTTCCACCATGCCCTTTTTCTGAGATTCCAGCCCATTGTTAGACACAGAATAAGATGGCCAGGGTCCCATATACCTTTATGACCAGGGTCCGACATACCTGAGGGACCGCATTTCCCCATATATGCTCCAGAGAGCACTGTGTTTAAGGACCCAGAACCGACTGACCCTCCCAAGTATCAAGGAGGCCAGGCTGGCAACTACTAGGCCCAGGGCCTTTTCGGTGGTGGCTCCATTCTGGTGGAATGAGCTCCCAGAGGAGATCAGGGGCCTGTGGGACCTTTTACAGTTCCGCAGGGCCTGCAAAATGGAGCTCTTCTGCCAGGCTTTTGGAGCCGCCGCCACCACCACCACCACTACTGCTTCAACTACAATAATCAGTAGTGTTAGTAGTAACAACTGTTAACAACCAAGAACAATGGTGGTGGCCCTGAGCCACAGGTCCCTGCAACTATTGCCTGCCCAGCTCCCCTCCCCCCCTTACAAGTGAAGCGGACCAACAGTATAAATGTAAATATTGTAATTGCTAGCACTGTAACACTGTTTGATTTTAATATTGTTTTATACTATTGTATTATTTATTATGAATCGTATTAATGTGACAAATTGTGTTTTATATATTATGAATTGTATATTATAATAACTTTTATCTTGTTATGAGCTGCCCTGAGCCAGCCTAGGCTGGAATGGGTGGGATAAAAATCAATAAATCAAATCAAAGATGCACCTTGTGTTATTATGCCAGTTCTTATATTGTTGATGTGAAGAGGCTGCAGCTGATGAGAAGTAGTTTCCATGTAGGGGATGACAACATTATAGTTTTATTTTCCTTTATCAGTGTCTGGAGCATAGCAGGATTTGACGTGGAATAATCTTTTCTCAAAAGAAATACATCTGAATCCTCTATTATTTTGCATGTAACATTGTATATATTAAATTCCTCTGTTGTCAGCTTAATTTCTAATGTGCTGCACTCTAAAACACTGGATAAAGAATTAGGGTTTGCACAGATGACTACTCTGCCTTCTGCCCTTTCACAAAATTTCCTGTTGATTGGTTATGGAGTTTGTGGGAACTGGGGGAGAGAGGGACAGACTGTTTGATGCGAAACTCGGCATGCCATGATCCACATGGATTTTTATTGGGCAAACTGGGCCTTATAGTGATCATGCCCAATAGGAACAGCAGCTGCATGTCTGGGAAAATGGGTAGCCACATTCTCAGCTTGTACATTATATTAGGCCTTAAATTCTCTTTTTTTTTACAAAAAAACACAGAACATTATTTTATTTAAATTATTTTTATAGTACCTTTGAATTATCAGCTCTTAGCAGAAGTAATTTTTAGCCATTCTGTTTAGAATAAAGGGCATTACTGTTCTTTATAATGGAATAAAATGTTGCAAGGGAAAAACAGGATTCTTGTAACACTGAGGGGGACAGAGAGCACTTTTAGGTGAGTGGGGGGGACAGATAGCGATATTAAGTGCTTCCCCATCCATTGATTTTTATTTGCAAATCTGTCACCAGTTCCCCTAACACTACTACCTCCACCACAATTTTTTAAAAGTTTCCCAACTTGGATCTAAAAGCAGAAGTAAGTCAAGAAATGTTTGTTTGTTTTTTCCCTCCAAATGGGTTACTAAATAAGAAGTGAGTGCAGGGTGGGGGAAGGATGAATTGGTAAACATACTGCTGGAACATGGGTTTATGTTTGCAGCGTATCTCACAAACAATTGAAAGGAGTAAGAACCCAGTAGCACCTTAAAGACTAACAAAATTTGTGGTAGGGTATGAGCTTTTGTGAGTCACTGCTCACTTCTTCAGCTACAGCTACTGGACTCTTACTGGACTCTTACTCTTTTCTACTCCTACAGACTGACTAACATGGCTACCCATCTTGATTTACCACAAACAATTAGTCATGTGTTCCATTTCCCTATTAATTTCATTTGGAACTAGATGTTTTCAAAAGTCAACATTGGATATAATTTCCAACAATTCCACAGTGTTTTTCTGAAATAGCAGTAATCACCTACTCAAAAGGCAAATGTGTTATGAGGCTACAATACTACATATGATTATCTGGAAGTCCCATTAAAATCAATAGGCAGAGATCTATTTTAGATAGGACCATTTAAGCAGGTTACAGGAAGTACAATTGACTTGTATTTCCTGCTTCCTATGTTTCTCCATCACATCCAAAATAATTCTTATTCCCAAATGTGGTCAGTATAAGGATAATATGTATTTAAGCACAACATGAGAGAAGACCATGACTAGGAAACAAGTAATGTATACAAGTAGGTAAATAAGTAAGGTAATCAGTGTCACACATAGAATCAGGTCATTAAAAATTACTGCCTACAAAATTACATAAGACCATCATGCATCACTGAAGAATTTCAAAAGCACAAAGACAATTCAACTTCACCTTTAAACTTAATCAAACTGAAATTTTAAATCAATTAGGAATGTGAAAAAGAATCTGATAGAATAATAAAATAATTGTAATATCTCTAACAGCACAAGATGCTGACACTTTAAATCAGAAGATGCAACTTGTAAGTATTTTCCAAACAAACATTGATATATCATTTTACCCTAATCTTAGTTCTATATTACTATAGTAATCTACTGGACCAAACTCCTGTAATATATACAAAATGCTCTATACCCAATGAACTATGTAGTAGATTTTTAAATACTTTACCCAATGTTGTAGACTATCGAAAGGATGTTAAATTCCTCAGCTTCTAAATACTTCCTGTATTCTATTTGCTTCTAAAAACTTCACTTAGGTGAAACTGTTTAGGGAATTTAAAACAATGGAGCATCCAATATGTTTACTGGTACAGAACCCTTTGAAGAGTCAAAGCACAGCTAGAACTGACAGAAAAGTTTCTCAGTAACTAGGCATCTTTCACCAAGTGTGGTCTTTGCTTTCGAGGCAAGAGATAAGCATCCTCATACACAAAAGTTTACCTTATTTACTTAAAATTAACTTAAATTCAAATGAATACTACACATTAGCTCATTCTGTTAGCAATATGATGCATTTGTTGCTTTGATTAATGCTACTGCCATATATTGTTATTAGCTACACATTTTCAGGAAAATGGCACACTTTACACAGTGATGACAAGCAACATGGTTTTTGTAGTACAACCCGGTTATGATTTAGACAGCACAATGCCTCTTTCGTGCTCAATAAAAGCAGCACAGATTTAAAGCTCTGATTATGATGACATCTGCCAGCCTCAAAAGCAGCAAGAACAAACAGATGCATCTGGGCAACAGAAGTTCCCTTTCAGCACCTGAGACAGCACTCTAAAAACTGGCTCCATTCCCTTCAGTAAGCTTCAACATGCAGTCTCCACTGATGCCATCAACAAAACACCCACATCCAAGAACTAACTGCATATGGTACACTCGAGCCAGCCATTATGTTGGGCTCCTGCTGCATTACAAGCCCTCGAATCAACAAGAAGACTTTGCCCAGCAACAAAATGCACCATCTATGGGAAAGCACAAGATCCAACTGGGTAAGGGGAGACTCTGGGAAACACACGCCAGCCTAGCAACTGGTTCCTCTGCATTTCAGCCACATGCAAAAAACCCCAAAACCCAACTTCTGCGAAGTCGTTAAGAGTTAGTTTGTGTCTACTGAGAGCCTTGTGAAAGGGCCTCTACTTGAGCAGCCCTCAACCTGCCGTTCCCACTAAACACATCCCAGGCTTTAAAGATCATTGCTAAAGCCAGGCCACGGAATTATGGAAGACGCTTTCTCTCCAAACTGACACCACTCCAATCAGTTGCCTTCTGAAGACCTACTCACCATGTTGACTTCCGAAACCATGTCAATACTTGCAATGTCTATGTTCATGCCGACGTTCACTGGGGGGCCTAAGGAGAAGCACAGGAGAGGTGCATCAGTTTGCCCCACCAAATGTTGTGTCTGCTCCTCTAAACACAAAGCCATCTTTTCCCCATGCCCCGAGTCAAAAGCAGAGAGAAGTTCAGGAGCCCTCTCAAAGCATGCCCAAAAGAATGTCCCCTTCCCTCCACCCACCCACCCAAAAAAAGGTTGGCTCTCTCACCTCCAAAATCCGGTCGGAGTCGAATGTCGTAGCCTTTCAACAATTTGTCCACCGTTTCTTTCACGAAAGACATATTGCCAGGGTCGTTCACACTGTGGACAGAAGGCAGTCGGAGGGGGGGCGGGAGCAGGAGGAAGAAGAGGTCGTCGAGGGACGGGAAAGTGAAGTCGTGATGGGAGGAGGGAGAGAGAAAGAGGTCCAAGGCGAAGAGGCGTCGGGAGAGCCGGGAAGGTGGAAGCGGGCGGGAGAGGTCTGGGCAGTCCGGTGCCTCCGCGCGATCCGCAGCCCTCCCTTCCTGTCCCCTCCCCTCCCCTCTCGCCAGGCGCCGCTCCTACCTCTGGGCGCAGCAGACCACGGCCACTAGGACGGGAGCGGAGAAGATGCCGAAGAGCCTGCCTCCCCCAAAGCCCCACATCCCTCCGCGCCGGGCTCCCTCGCCGCCGCCGCAGCAGCAGCCGCCGCCGCCAACTCGGCCACCCTCCGCCTCTCCTTGGCCTCCTTCCTCTTCCTCCGGCCCTCCCGGCCATCTCCCGCCGCCGCCTCCTCTTCCTCCGCCGCTTTGGTGGTTTCCAGGCTCCCCCTGGCGCGCCGGGCGGCGGTTTCTAGCTCTCCCTTTCCCTCCGCTTCGGCTCCTGCGCCGCCTTCGCCGTCCCCGGGCCGCTCCTCCTCCCCGTCGGCCTTCGAGTCGCGCCGAGCGCGGCCACCCCGGGTGCCCAAGTCCTTCCCGGGAAGCCCCGGCGGGTTGGCGGTTTCGGGCGCCCCCTGCTGGGCGGCGGCGGTTTCCAGGCTCCCCTCGTCGTCGGCGGTTTCGCGCGCCCCCTGCCGCTCGGCGGCGGTTTCGCGTCGCCCGCCGCTCCAAGCCGTCATGTCAGCCAGTGCCTGGGCCGCCTCGGTCTCCTTCTGCGACTGACAGGCCGAGGCGTCGAGGCGCCGCTGCTTGGAGGCCGGGGAAGCGGGGTCCCAGGCCCCGCCGCCGTCCTCGCTCATGGCTCCGGCCGGCCGCACCGACGGTGCCCCGGAAGTCTCGCGGGAGGAAGGCGGAGGGGAGCGAGAGAGGCGAGGGGGGGGCGGGAAGGAGCGCGAGGCCGACGACGGTTTCAAACCTCAGGGAACGCGGGGGGGGGGGGGGGGGAAGAA
>NW_015169206.1:415055-442202 GCF_001447785.1 Gekko japonicus
GCAAGAGTGCGTTTTCCTCGATTTACTTTTGGCCAACATCGATGGAGGCGCATTTCTTTGGTTTCCCAGACACTCAGGGCCGCTAACAGGAATGAAACCACAGTATACTTGTTTCGTTTTTTAAATTCCTCCTTGTGAACGCTGTCCTCCTTTTTCACACATGATGTGCTTGCCTTGGGTATGTCAAGGGGAGGCCCCAGTCTGCACAGGGAACAAATCCCATAGACCTCGGTGGGACTTGCTTCAAAATATACATCCTTAGGATTGTCCTCATAGTGCTTCCACATGGGTGAAATAATAATTAATAATTATTGTATGGTGTTGCGTGCAGTATAGCCAGGAGATCCTAATATTGTCTGGCTACCTGCAGTACTAGCCTTTTTTAACATTATGTACCACTAGGTGGGAGCTGCAGTGGCTCAAGTGGTTAAGATGCTGAACTGCAGGCTGTGGAAGGTCGGTAGTTCAGCAGTTCAAGACCTGAGTGTGCCGCATGACGGAGTGAGCTCCCGTCTCTAGTTCCAGCTCCTGCCAACCTAGCAGTTTGAAAGCAAGAAATTGCAAGTAGATAAATAGGTACCAGTGGGAAGGTAACAGCGTTCCGTGCGCCTTGGTGTTTAGTCATGCCGGCCACATGACCACGGAAACGTCTTTGGACAGCGCTGGCTCTTCGGCTTTGAAATGGAGATGAGCACCACAACCCTAGAGTCGGATTCGACTGGCTTTCGAGCAAGGGAACCTTTACCTTTTTACCACTAGATAGCAAGCAAGACTTGTTTTTTGGGCTGAGACAGCTCTGAGAGAGCTGTGACAGACCCAAGGTCACCCAGCTGGCTTCATGTGGAGGAGAGCAGAATTGAACCCAGTTCTCCAGATTAGAATCTGCCACTCTTAACCACCACACCACACTAACTCTCTGCACACATGTGATATTTTCAGACAGCTGCCATGGAATTCTAGGTGGCTGCAGAACGTTTTCTCACTGGCTGCTATGGAAATCATAGTGACTGCCTCCATGTGAGTTCAATCCAGCAATGGTCTGTCATGATCCTGAGCTGATTGTATGGGAGTCACCATCATGTTTGAGTGCCAGAATATCAGTCAGGCTAGATACAGTCAGTGGTACTACTGAGCTTTATGTCTTAGGCCCAGCGACAGACCCAAGATATTTTGACTCCTGAGGTGGAAAATCCAAATGCCCCTCTAAAATACAGTAAGAGATTGACTCTTTTAAAGTGCATTCCAAAGTTGATGCATCAAGTGGACTTCTGCAGATGGTGGGCATAAAACTCAGCTGGGAGGGACTGATTTGACTCTTGGCCTTCTTGGCCAGGCTTCCACATATTGAGTATTTCATGCTATTCAACTTTCTCTAAAAACAGATTGATTCATAACGCAACAGAGATCCCCCCCCCAAAAAAAATCTTTTTTAGGAACTATACATCATCGGACACAATGTATGTGAGTAATGCCCTATTTAGGCACTTTGGAAGAAAATATGAGGTGTGACTAAATCAACACTTTTATAAAGTCTGTTATATATTTATAATTAAGGTTATTTCTCCTATTTAGACCTGCTGTGATATGTTGGGGGGAAGGGTGCTGGGCTTCTTGAGGAAAATTTGTTACTGATGTAACCTAGATTCTTCCGAAGCTTTAGGATGCTTTCAAAACTAGAAATGGTCTCAGTGCAGACTCTAAATTTCAAGCTTTTAAAGAGCCCTGTGTATCTCTGTGTTAATCATTCACTTAAATGAAACATTTTTGAAACTATTTTTTAAAATGGTTTGGGAAATAGGGTGTTAGTGATGTAGAGACACTAGCCAATAGATGTTCACACAGCTAGCTTTTTCCAAGGTCAGACTATAAGAAAAACTTGCTAAACTCCCCCCCCCCCCCAAGACTTTGCCATTGTGTTTTGAGGGCAGCAGTGGCTCTTACAATGTTGCGTGTTCACACTTTCCTTTTATTGGGTCTGAACCAGCCATAGCCCTTGGAGTATGGTAGGAAAGAGCTAGGAACAGGTCTTAAGTCCCTTTGATTTCAAAAGGGTGGTAAAAGAGCTTACTTTTGACTGGACTGTGACCCTGAAGTTTTTCCCAAACATAATAGCAAGAGTATCTTTCCAGATATACAGATTATTAAGAAGGGAGTTCTGTTATTGATTTGAAGACCCTATGCTCATCAAGGTCAGACCAATATAATAAAATGAGTGAACATTACCTTTTGTTTACCTACTCTTGAGCTCCTTTCAATATAGTGACAAAAATCTGATGTGCCCTAACTGCACATAGGTTCAAACTTTAATTTGCTTTAAAAAACAAACAAACTAAAGATGAATATTTGTGTGTGCTCACTGGCTGTGAGCTCACTGGTAGTGAACAAATGGAAGTACTGTCAGAGACACTGAAACACAGAGGAATCTTGACCCTTATTATGTATTCCTTAAGGCATGTCTCATTTTAAACTCATTACTGCACTTTAAAACAGACTGAGCTTCATAAAGGGATATAATTTGGACCATGTCCAAACTATTAAGAGAGATGTAGTCAGGGTGTCTCCATTTCAGTAGAGGTCAGCACAAGCGGGACTGAGGCCCTGTTGCTGCATTACCCAGAGTGGTGCAATTGCCTGGTTTATTAGCTGCTCCACAATATTCCGGGGGGGGGGGGCGTTAATCTTCTGCCCACATAGTTTGGGTAAATTGCATGGTTACCTACTGTGTGGGTGGCCCCCTCCTTAATGTTGCTAGCATGTTGTATACAATTCATGGTGTATAGAGGGCATTATATATCTAGCGATACATCCCATAATTGGAAAGGCATCATCAGCATGGTGTGTACCCATGTAATTCATTGTAACCACATGGATAAAAGTTGCTGACATACACTTTGCAGGTATTCACCTTGAATGAAGATTTGTTACGTGGCCCTGGCATTCATTTTTGACACTGATTTGCCTATGACTCCATTTATGAATCTTGGATTTTAGATGAGTGTGCATTTCCCAGGAAATCTTTCATGAGTGCTCCTAGGACTCCACAAATGGAGATTCCTGGGTCTGGGAAGTGCTGCCTAGCCTAAAGAGATGTGAATAAAGTAATCTTTGTTTAAACAGAATATCTGGTGAATCTCCTGCAATGGTGGTAGTTGAGGAATTAGCCCACCTTTTCAAAATCAGGACTCTATTTGCTGATCAGGATTCTGTTCATTAAATCAGTCAGACGTAATACTGTTCGGCCACTGGGTATTGTTGCTGTTTTTTATGGTCTATTCATGCTTACTGATTAATACAGTCTGTGCTGTTAGGTTTCCAGAAATTAGTAGGTGTCTTAGTTATATAGTGTTATCATAAATGTAGAGCTTTTTACTGTAGACTGCTCCTCTAGAAGATGGGTGTCAGTGGTGTAACTTTATTACATAAAGCATTACTGCATACTATTCCTACTATGAACTTTAAGATATAAAGAGCATATATTCTCATAGGCTTGGATCCCATTGAAAATTACTACTGACTGAAGGATTTTGTCTACTTTCTTACTGCTTCCTCTTGCTACTTCCCAAAGTGCCTTCTGAATTGCCACTCCTTGGAGACAGGAGCTCCCCAGAATAGTTGGGGAAGTGGGAATTACCAAAAATTGCCCCCCTTCCATCAGTGAAAATGATTGGCAGGCTCCAACTCATAAACTGCAGCCCCTAGATATCTTAAGATACTGCCATCTGATAAGCCAATGTGTAATCATCAACACATGCTGCCCAAAACTTATCAATCACAGGTACAAATTCCCAGATAATTCCTGTGTTGTGGTTTTTACAGACATTCATCACTTTAAAGATTTTTCCTCCTCAGAGCCAAAATAGATTTGACATACAGCGGTATGTGTCTTTCCCCTAACTTTTTTTAGAAAACAAAGGCAGCTTGAGAAGAATGTGAGTTTGACAGAAGAATGTCATGGTGTGAAGCACCCTTTTCTGCACAAGCGTTTTTGTACTCAGAATAACCCCTAACGTTTTTCTACCACAGGTGGAAAAGAATCCGTTATTTTTTTTGTCTATGAGAGGAAGGTATGGGGATGGGGAGCATTTTGAGCAAAAACAACTGACTGGGTGAGGAATTGTTAAGCAGCTCCTCCTCTTCCTCTTTTTCCTGGGCTCAGAGCCTTAGATTTCGGATCTGCCTTTAAAAATAGCTGTGGGAAAAGATACATGAAACTCCATGCCATGTTCAGTTAGGGCCTCAGGCTTTCTGTATTTCATTTTTTGATCAGTTTATTAAACACTTCCTGAAGTATGAAGAACCATGGATGGAGTAATCCACAGGATTAAACAATGAAATGGATTCTTCTCAGTTTTGTGGAGGACCTCAGACTTTACATCAAGAATATTTGCATATTTTGGTGTCAGATATGCCTTAGAGGATCTAGGCTATTGCTACATCTTACAGTCATCCTCACTTAAACATCTGCCCATCCAAGCAAAGAATTTAATCTCTCTAGTCTACTCTAGACTGAATATAATAATAAAATAAGTACAGAGCCACGTGGGTTTAAACCTGACATGAGGGTGGACGAGTATACGAGGCTCAATTACTATTGTGACCATAATCTTATATGAGTGTGAGACCAAGCTATCAGTAAAGTAGTTGAAACAAGTGTGATTTTTAGTTCCTATTCAGTAGTGTTGTACTAGGTATAGATACATGATATACATGGCATAGGGTGTTGCATACACAGAGTAGTATCTGCCACTACCATAGCTGGGCTCCAAGCAGTTTATGGGCTCCACCACCACCATGGCCAGGCTTGCCGGCAGCTCCTGTATCCTGCTGCCACCACAGCTGGGGCCACTGGCAGCTTCGAAGCTCTTTCGCTGCCACTGCAGCAGCAACTGCCCAAGCCCTTGTCTGGCTGCTTCACAGCTTTTTATTTCGGGGGGAATTTAACCCCCTCATGGTTTTTTTCTTTTTACTTTTCAGATTTTTCTGCAAACCTAGGGGTCACCCAAGTTTGTAGAAAAGCATGTTTGGGGCAAGTGTGCCCTGAATCTGCTGGTTTAGGTATCTGCAGATAGGGGGCATACTTGGGAATTAGATGTATAAATGATAATAAAGTCTAATGGTGGTCACTGCAGTAGGGAAACAATTTCATTAGACTCACCTTGTGTCATAAATTGCATACAGCTTTTTGTTCTCTTCAACAGCATTCCTAGAAATGTGAAAGAAATTATATTTTAGTCTTAGTGTTTACATTGAAAGTTTTAATTGATTACTTTTCAAAGTGAACATTCAGAATGAACTCTGAAATACATCAGACATTTCAAACTCTTTGTACAAATTGCCCTGTAACGTCCAACCTGCTTTCTTCCTCTGTCACTTTTCTTTTGCCTGATTTCCTACTAGCCTCCTGCACAAAGCTTCTAAGAAAACCTAGATTCATTAACCAAAGGACACTTCCTCATGAGCTTATCTCATAACTATAACTAGAAAAAATTTCAAGAAACAAATTATCCAATAAGCCTTTCTGAACCAGTTTGGATCTTTATATTTGAGTACTTTGTGTACTTGCAGCATAAAGACATGAAGTATATACTAATATTTTGTTCTATGACAATGCCATCCCAAGAAGAGTTACACGTGTCTTTGTCCATTGAGCACAGTAGACTTAGAAGAATGTTATCCTGTTTAGGAGAGTACTGTCAATGTACCTTCCCTGCTACTGGTACTGTTAACTTTATTAAGTGCTATCCATGAGCTGTACGGAACACAAAGATGACACCATCTTTGTCTGGAGGACTTAAAATGCACATTTTCTACATGTACTCTACATAGTATTTATGTATTTGTTCTAAAAACATTTTTCCAGACTGCTTTCCTACAGCTATGCCTAAAGCAGTGTACAAATATCTGAGTACAAGCATATTAGAAACATTAAATAAAACATATTAAAGCAATAAAGTGGTCTCTCATGGGCTGTCGTCTCTGAAAATTAATGTCTCAGTATACACCCCAGTCTAGTCTAACATTCCGGTTGTATTAGTTTGCATAAACTGGAGCAGTACAATAATTTTTACCTCTGCTGCTAAATACAAGTCTATATCTGGCAAGATGTTTGGTCCTCCTGACCCAAGACCAAGGAAGGTCTCCCATCACCCTCCATTGCTATTAGGTTTGCACTGGAAAGAGGTGAGATACAGTAAATGGTGAATTCTGAGCACAGTGGTTCACAGAGCTCAGCTGTAAAGTTGTACAATCTCTTTTTGTCATTAAAATCTAAAATAATTGGGGGGGGCATTCAATCTGCTCTAAGTGATTTATAACTGCGAACAAGGGTTTCATATGATACATGTCAAATGAACATAAGTAAGCTGATGAAGGAAGCTGTCAGTGGCTTTTGATACCACTGAGCATCCCTGAATATGTTATCCTTTTCAACCTTTCAGCTGGGATGGGGATTAAGGGCTAGTTCACAGCCAATTTATGACAACCCCATAGGTTTTCAAGGCAAGAGAGGTGGTTTGCCATTGCCTGGCTCTGTGTAACAATCCTAGACTTCCTTAGTCGTCTTCCAGTCAAGTACTAACCAGGGCTGCCCCTGCTTAGTTTCCAGGATCTGATGATTAACCTGTTGTTTTCTCTGGCAACACTAGGTTATCAGGTCAAGTTTCTTCAAAAATCTTAGCATGTGTCTGACCTATTACTACTGATTGCTTAACTAGGCAGTCCAGGATTTCTACTTTCTTTGGTTCTAATCCTTCAATTCTTGATGATGGAACTGGGAAAAGATCACTATGGCCCCTGCCACACGCAGGGGAAAAGGCGCTTGAAGGCGCGGACACGGCGCGGCGGGATCCCCCGGCCGCGCCGCCTTTTCTCCCCGGCGCGATCAAACGCCGGGGAGAAAACATGCCCTACCCGGGGGCCGGCCGAACTGCGCATGTCCGAGCATGTGCAGTTCGGCTCCGGCCCGGGGTTGTGCCGTCGCAAAAGACGCGGCGCGATCAAACGATCGCGCCGGTTTGATCCGGCCCCGAACTGGCCCGCTCCCGGACCAAATCGCCGCGTGTGAACGGGACCTATGTTGAGATCAGGCTAGCCTAGATTATACAGTCAGGGTAGTTGTGGGCTAGCTGTCCCTAGATTTAGGAAGGTTCTCTCCAGAGGTCATTTCGCGGGGGAACGCAGTTCCCCCGGGTGAGGTACAGGGGGCGGGGCACATGACGAAGCCACGCCCCCTGCTTCCAGCCGCCCCGCTTCCAGCCCTCATTCAGCCAGGAGGAGGCAGGAGAAGAGGGAGGGTAAGTTGCTTCCTCCCCGCCTCTCCCCACCCCTGCCTGCCTGGGGCCAGGGAGGGCCTTGGCGGGGCTTCCTCGCACTCCCGCTGGCCCTGCAGGTCCACCGCCGGGCCCCTGATGTCAGGGGGTGTGGCATATGCTAATTAGTTATGCTAATGAGTTCCCCTAGCTCTTTTTCTACGAAATGACCCCTGGTTCTCTCCCTTCTTCCTGCATCAGGTGCCATTGAAGGGGTTTTCCAGAACCAGGGCAAGACTTCTTTCATTCCATCTGGCTTTTAACTAATTTAAGTTTCATTCCCTGTTCCCTTTTTTCCTTACCTTAGATGTGTTAGAATTTTTATTGGTTGTTATTCTGTCTCTTAATTATTGTGTGGCAGAGTTGTGCTGCTGTTTTTTTAAAACATAAATTTAATAAATATTGTGGGCAAATTCTGATTTACTCTCATTTTATCTGAGCTATTTTATTGATTTATTATTTTTGGAAACCATGGTGGGCACTTTGGTGGGAAGGTGGTATAGAACTTTTGTAAATTATACATGAATAAAGATAATAGATCAGCACAAATACAGTAGATGGATTAAAGCTGGATTAGCAAGAAAGGTGGCAGCAGACATTTGGGTGCAGTGCAGTCCAAATGTAGTAGATTGATTAAAACTAGATTTGAAAGACAGGTAGCAGCTTCTAAGGTAAATTAGGAAAGCATTTTAGCAAAGACCATCACTGTGATTTCTGCACAAAAATCAAAGAGGAGAAAAAATGTTGGCTCTAAGCTTTTATATTTCATTTTCCCCCCCTTGTTCAAAACTGAATGAACCTTGAATTTCTAAACTATCTAGCCAAAACTCACGAGTTGGATATTTGGGGGGGGGGGGTGTTCCTCAAAGAAAAAATAGTGCTGCAATGAAGTTATGATTCCATAGCAGCAGTGAACTGTCATACTATGAGTCTATTAAAATTCTTCATATCATTCGAGTTAATAACAGACATGCACTTATTATGAGCCAATATTATTAAGCAGAGAACAACTGTGGGCAGCCAGGCAGTTGCTGCTGATGGTAAATCAAATCGAGAGCATATGGTTTTACTGTTGCTACCATCCGTGGTGCTGTGTTACTGAGAAGGCTAATGTTTTATGTTTGCCGTTATGACTCAAGATACAGATTCAGCATTAGACATTGAAAATGAAATCACTAGCATGATAACAGAGAATTATACTGGACAAACTGTATGGTGTTTAACCTGCACTGAGCATTCATGAAGTTGGAAACTGCATCAGAATGGGATTTTGGGCTGCCATCCAGGCAAATACATGATGTACTTTGGCCGTATTAGCTTTGGTCCTCAGATTAATCAGTAATGTGAGTGCAGCTACTTCAATTGCTCATGATTTTCAAAAGGCCCGTAAGAGGACGGCTGAGTTAAAGGTTGATTCTATGTTGTTTCTGCTGCCGCCAGGCTGGCTTTCTACTGTGGAGAGTCAAATGTTTTATCTCACCACGACAATCCAGCCCTGTTGAGAAAAGGTGCCCAATCATTTGGGAAGTCTCAGTCTTGAGAGAAAGTGTTTTGGAAAATCTATATTTCAGGTTGCTTCATGAAGTTCATCTGTGCCATCTGGTATTTAGCCTGCTGATTAGAATCTCAGTTTTTCTAACATCTTCTGTTGGAGGGCCTGAGTTGCCCTGTGATGCAGTCTGTTGAGGGAGGGCTAGTCCTGCCATGCCCTTCTGTCTTCTATGATCATGTAGCTATGCAGCACACCCAAGTGAAGTGACTCTGGAATAGCACACCTCCAGCTGAGCATTGGCTGCCCACTTGCAGTACCCTACTGCTTACTGGGATTGGTTGATGCATTCCACATTTGCTGATGTAACTGTAATTAGACCACATCAGGGGTTTTTAAATTGCATTTAAACTTCTTCTGACACTACATCTTTTAAGAAATGCATTTGTTAGTCTATAGAGTATCATGACTCTTTGTTATTTGGGGTGTTATTTTGACTGACACCTGGAATATACACAAAGAGCTTTTAAGATTACAGATAAACAGAACTCTCCCTGAACTGAATGAATCCCCCCCCCCCCGCATCTAATCTTTTTTTGGTATTTGCTTGATCAGATGGATGCAATTATTTGAATGTTGCTTTGGTTATTTATGGGAATAATAGAAAAATATGACTACTATTATTCAGAATACTGCTTAAGGCAGAGCTGTCAAACTAATTTGTTATGATGGTTGGACCTGATAGGCCGGGCCACGTGTGCCATAAAATGCAATGCCAGGTACCAGAGATACAAACTTTATAAAGGACACAGGCAAACCCAATTAGCGATATTATTTTCACTCAAAATGTAAACAAAAGCAATTGATTACTAGTAATTGATTTACTGGGGACCCCACAAAAGCCCCAATAAATGTATTTAATCATATGCAAGACTAGGAGGAATTTCAGACAGACGATATAATCCAGAGGAGGAACGGTTCCCAAACGGTTTCTGGTCTGTCATTTCAGACAGAACCATTTTAGAACCGGTTCCCTACCGGAATATATTTGTAATTTCACACACAAATGCTACTGTCCCGTTCAGGAAACGGGGCTGAAGCGTTTCACCTGTCAACCGCTTCCAATTCCCCCCCCTCCTACTCTCTTCCCCCCCACCACCTCTGCGGATATCGAGGAGGCACATTGGACTCCCCACTCCACTGCCCCATCCCCAGCAACAACAACCTTGTGAGGTAGGCCAGGCTAAGTGACCGGCTATGGGTGACCCAGATGACAGGGTCTGAGCTCAGGAGGAGGGGGGTCCTCCCACCCTGTTCTCACCCACCCTGTGTTTCCCACAGAACTGGCAGGGCTGACAGAGAAGCTGTTTCCAAAACCTCCAGGGGGCACTTTTTGCTCTCCTGCAACTCCTTTTCCCTCGTGGGCTGAGAAGGGAGGTTGTCATCCCTCACCCACCCCAACACTCACTCTGCCTCTGGGCTCTGCAGCTGTTCAGACATGCAGCGGTGACATCGGTGCCCCCTTTCCCCTTCACTCCTCCACTCGCTTCCAAGGCCTGGAGGTCTTTTCCTTCAGAGAGTCATGCACAAGACAGCCCAGTTGCCTCTAACCATGTGCTGGCCCTCCTCATCCTCTCCGTCCCTTCGTTGGCAAACCACCACTGCACACCCACTCTCGCCAACACCCCTCACAGTCACTTTGAAAAAACTCAAAACCAGTTGGTGTGTTTGTGGTAGTGCCAGCCACTCAGCTCTGCCCCTCATGTAGTGGCTGCACCAATCCTTGCCAAGCTGTGGTTGAAGGAGGCAGGATTGAAAAAAAACCACACCTCCTCTTTTTCCTTATTCACTTCCATTCCCTGCACACTATTTTACCTCAGCCTCTTATCCCATCCCCTAGCAATTTCCTATCTATTTATTGACAGCTTCAACCACACACATCTCACCACATGTGCCTGCTCCCCCTACGAAGAAGCCCCCTGCCTTCCCAGTTGTTTGTGGGTTGGGTAAGAGCCCTGAATGGGTTGGTTCCAGCTCTCAGGCTGTACTCTCTGGTTCCAGCTCTCAGGACTAGCAAATGTATGGTGGCATACGTTTTTGTGAATTCTAGACCAGTTCATCATATACATTTTTTGCCGCAGCAGACTAATATGGTTATCCATGTGGATGATAGATACAATAAGATCCATGTTCCACCAACCAGCTTCTGGGAGGTTTGCCAAAGGTATGCCTGTGCTTATAAACTGACCTGTTTGTTACATATTTGCTCAGACTTGGCCAAGAATGTTTCTTGATTGACAAAATATAGCTGAAATCACCCAGCAGCTAATAGTGGCCATTGATTGTGGTCTTTGCGGAGACACTGGGCAAGTTTACTTTACTGAGCACAACAGCTGTTTGAAATTTTTGGTGTTATTGGGAACAGGTTTCATTTATTAAGGTCATCTATGTTTTAGCACAGCTTTGACTTTCAGGAATTTTGACTTCATCGTTTTGTCAAGCCCAGCACAAAATTTATTCCAGTTAATCCAGTTTTATCCTGAAACAAATGAGGCAAATAAGCTGAAACTATTTTGTATTTTCCAATGACTCAATATTGCTGAAAAGTTTTCTCAAGTCTGCAGAATATGGCCACAATCCAATGTGAACTCAAAGCACTTAGCCCATTAAAATCAATATCACCTCGTTTATGTTCAAAATTGAGATACTTGACACTTGCACATACCAAAAAAATCATCAATGTGTATGCTGTTAGAGTTTAACAGAATCACCTCTAGCTAAATGATTATGGTTTTACTGGCAAGAGCTTCCTTTTTTTTTAACCAGAGATAGCAGCAGCTGATTAATTCTGAAGTCTATCAAGAGAAGTGAAACGTTGCAAATGCCAAAGTAAAATATGTAGGTTATACATTAAATTTCCAAGATAGTATATCATAGTCACTGATTGCATTATCACTGAAAATTGATGAAATCGTAGGAAATATTTCAGATAACCATTTTCTATTTTAAATATAACTTTACAGACTTCTCTCTTCCAGTTCAGATAGTATCTGTGTAAGGTTTTCTCAAATGTCTATGTATGAGCAGTCTGCAGATCTGGTGATCATACAGTACATTGTTCACTTGCTTAATTCGTACTCTGCCTTTGTCCCTAGTGGGAATCCAAAGCAGCTTCCATCATTCTCCTCTCCTCCATTTTATCCTCACAACAACCCTGTGTGGTAGGTTAGGCTGAGAGTCTGTGACTTGTCCAGTATCACCCAGCAAGCTTCTACGGCAGAGTGGGGTTTTGAAGCTGAGTCTCCCAGATCCTAGTCTGATACTCTAATCACTATTCTGTGCTGGCTGTCTCTCATATGTTAAATATGATGTATTCAGATGTGGAATTAAGTAAATATTAAGTATGTTTAAATGTATTCTGATGCCTCAGTTGCATGGGATGATGATAATATTACAACATTAATAGATGTTGCATTCCGTCCCTTGATAGACTCTCCTTCAACTTTTTAAAGCATCATAAATACCTCAGTAAACTCAGTCTGATACATTATCACAACACTATATTTGGAAGCAGTTTTGCAGACTACAAAGGCTGCTCAATTTCCACAAAGGAAAGGCACTCAACATCTCCCTCCACAGATATGAATGGGATTATATTAGAAATGTTTGACATCTTTAAGAAACAGATGGGTAGACCTAGAGCAGTTCAGTGTGTTCTTGTTTTGTTTTGCTACAAGCAAATGTGTTATGATTTAGCTCTGGCTGTGCCAAACATTTTGAACATTTGAGTACTTATGGTGAAAAGTAGACTTATTCCAGCCTGTTTGAATGTGTAGAACATTTCCATCTTTAGTTATTTCCTTCAGACTACTGATCTGTGTCCTTCCCAAGTACAACCTAAAAATCATATAGAACAATACTTCAATCTCTGTATAAATGTACCCAGTGTAAAAATATCCCTGATGTGGTTGAGGATATAACACAATAGTGTACTACAATTTGGCATGCCGTGATGAACTGTAAACTGAAATGGTCCAAAATTGTCTAGAATTCCACACCAGTTCCTTGATTCTAGTTGAAGGTTTTTTGCCAATGTGTGGGTGACACTGGAAAATAAATTGTGAGTATAGCTCTGGCTGGCTGGCATAACATGAGTGAGTCTCTCTTTCTCCTGCTTCCTCCCTAATCCCTTTCTCTTTGCCAACTGTTCTTTTTCAGCTGTTGCCCTCCTGAGGGAAAAAATTATTTTACTCTCACTGGGAAACCTTGTCAAGGGACAGCAAGCATTCAGAGAGAAGCCCAGCTGCATTCAAAGCAACTGGCACAGTTGAAAGCTGCGGACGAGCCATCTGGTTCTTCAGGATTCAGCCTTATGCATTAAAAGTCCATCCGCCATATTCAGTTTTAACACACAGTTTTTATTTCTGCATA
Organism: Gekko japonicus; assembly: GCF_001447785.1. Taxonomy (NCBI): domain Eukaryota; kingdom Metazoa; phylum Chordata; class Lepidosauria; order Squamata; family Gekkonidae; genus Gekko; species Gekko japonicus. The sequence goes on from NW_015169206.1 coordinate 428,283, forward strand.
TTTTCAACATAGATTTGCTATGTTTACATTTTTAAAAAGGTGTAAACAAGAAAAGTCTCAGGGGTTTAGAAAAACAGTTATCTATCCGATTCTGGACCTGGTCTCCCTAGGGATAGAAAAATATAGAGGGCCAGGTTCAGATACAGGGGCATTCTTCTGCAGACCTGTGGAGATGCCCCAGGTTTGCAGGAAATTTTGAAAAAAACCAAAAATTGAGGGGTTAACACCCCCCCAAGACAGAAATGTTGTCTGAGGTTGCAGAGATAACATAAGGAAGCATCTCCTTTGGGGTGGCTGTGGTGTGGGCAGAGAAGAAGCTGTCACCTAAGCCAGGTGGGCAGGGAGAGAGAGAGAGAGAGAGAGAGAGGGCACCTCTGCCACATGTACCAGGTAGTTGGACAGATGGGTGAGAGAGAGCTGGAGCCGCTGCTGCATGAGCCAAGCAGGTGGTGGTGCTGGTGCTGTGGGCAGATGGAGGAGAGCTAGACTGGCTCCTCACACATGAGCCAGGTAGCCATTAGTGGCAGCTCTGCAAGCAGATGGACCGACTGGTGAGTGGGTGGCCCAACGAGAGGGCCATGGAAGTCAAAAGGATGGGATTTGTTCTGAGTATGTCTTCTGGGTCCCCCTGCTCGTAGATATACACCTGCTTTTTGATGATATAACTGTTGGTTATAATCCGTAAGATTTAACAGACTGTTCAGTGTATGAAAACACGTTCTGCAAGATAACAATAACAACAAAATGCCATATTTTCAGTTTTTAGACTGCCTTCCCCGTGGGACAGGGCTCAGGGCAGTTTACATCAAAAAGCTTTACGTAATTTATAATTTAAAGTAATCAAATACAGTATAGATACCAATAAGATGATGGCGATGGAACTGCTGAAGTGAACCATTGCGTAAGTGGGGGGGGGAGGCGGGGGAAGCAGGAGTGACAGCCAGATGGAAAACTGTCGCTCTCCTCAACCAAATGCCTGGCGAAACATCTCTGCCTTGCATGCCCTGCAGCACTCCATTGAGTTCCACAGGGCTGGGATGTCACTTGGCAGAGAGTTCCACCAGGTTGGGACCAGGGCAGAAAATGCCCTGGCTGAGGATGTCTCTTGGGCCACAGGGACCACCAGCAGGTTCTTATCAGCCGAGCATAATGCCCTTCGTGGGGTATACCAGGAGAGGTGGTCCCAAAGATATGTGGGTCCCTGGCTGTTTAGGGCCTTAAAGATTAATACCATAAACTTAAACCTGATCCGGTACTCCACCGGAAGCCAGTGCAGCATGAGGTGAAAATTTTCCATCAGCAGAAAAAAAGCTTTCCTGTCTCCCCTACACAATGCAAGCCACCAGTCTCTGTGAAATGCTTCTTCTGGGGGGTAGGAGACCCTAAGGAATGTCAGGAGGGGGTCTGCAGCAGGGAGGGGAATCAGTGGAAATGGCCAATATAGCTGGATCCAGCTCCATGTCTCTCTTTGATGGGACAAAAAACACTTATTGCTTCTGAAGGCCTGTCTTGATGGATGGCTCACCAGGTCCAAGTCAAGTTCACAGGCTTGGCTTCTAAGATAAACTTTGCATGTATATTTACAGCTTTCCATTTACAGCTTTTATCTTTAAAAATATTAATAGCCACTCCACTTCTAAAGTAAATCCAACTTTCTGGCTCAACCAACTGCTTGCCAACCTGTGCTACAATTCTCTACCATCAGTCACCTGCCATCTCTACAAAGCTGTTTCCCCTGCCTGATCTTTTTCTATCTGTCATAGCCTAGTCATACGAAGTCAAGTTAAGAGGATTTCTCCCCCCTCCCCCGTATTTGCCTGCTCACTAGAATGCATAGCTATTACTCCTTGGTAAGCACCCAATCTGCAAACAATGCATACTAGGACTGAACACTGTCCTACCGAACAGACTGGGGGAACTCTGCATGCAATTGCACTGTTAGTTTGGTATCAGATTAATGAGCTTTAATGGGCGTAAATGCTTAGGAGTGCACTGTCAGCACACAGCACTATTTCTTAAAGGCTATTGGCCCCCAGCAGAAGGATGTCAGAAAGTCAGACAGATGTATGCATGTGCAGCTTGACATGGCAACTGTCAGACTCTGCTCTTTGGCTCATGCACACACGCACGCACACCATGCAAGAGACTACCAGCCATCAGAGATCCAGTTCTCCAGCAGAGAGACAGAACTGGAGAGGAACTAAATAGCTGCGAGAGCACCCTGCTGTGCTTCCCCAGCTGTTTGGATCTTAGCAACCAAGGGACTCTTTGCAGTGCTATTCCCTGTGACAGACCTTTCCCCCGCTCAGCCTCTGCTAGTGACTAAGCCTGATGGTTGCCAGTGTTACAGGCCTCACTACCCCAAATACACTCTCACCAATATTGTGGCAGGAGCTGACAACATCAAATGATTTGAGAGTTTATTCTCTGCGTGCCTTCTGCAAATGGCAAGACAGCAGCCATTGATCAGTGCAGACTGTGCAATCTACGTAGCTGCACAGTAGGTGCGAGCTCAAGGAAAAGATGGGTGTGCCGATTCCCAGGATATTTCCTGTGTCTCCAGTTTAGTGCTGAAGTGCTGAACTTAGAATGTGGCCATGGTGCACTTGCCATGTTGATGCATCCTACAGGTAATTTGTATTTCAGGACACAGCCATGTAGGGAAGCGGACCGCATGCCACAGGAGTCTCTAGCCATGCCACTGGCATCCTTTCTTCATTTCCTGGCTTGGGATCCCTTCTTCATCTTCCAGTAGCTGTTCTTCTTTTGTCATCTCCCATATTCTTGTGTTTCAAAATGATTTGCATTAGTGTTGAAGCACTGAAGTTCAAATGTGGCACAGTTTCCATATGGATGCATCCTCCAGTTGATTGGCATTGCAGTACACGCCAAGTATGCAAGGAGCAAACTTCAAGACCGTAGCTTTATGTTCTTTCTTCATACTTCGGTCCAGTTAAGCTGTTAAAAATTTGGTTCCTATGGGAAGTTTAAGAGCCTGATAATCAGAACCATGTGGTGTGTGCTTCTGTGTCGGTAACACTTCGTCAGGAAGTTTTGATCTTCAGATCTTCCAGCTCAGCACTGTGTCAATAACAACCTCATTTATCTGCTCATTCCCTCTACTTAACATCAAGTGTTGGAGCTGGGAGAAACCATAGAGTGAAGCTAAGTGCTTCTGGCACAGTGTGGACCAGCAAGAAACACTCTTTGTTGGGAGAAGCAGTTCAGAGGACTAACACCATTTATATTTTACAGGACTTTAAAAAAAAATAAAACAGATACATGAATCAATAACTGAGTGAGGAGCATTTAAATGGATCTGAGCATTTTAGGCTGTAAATTGGAAAATTTCCATTTCGGATTGGGGGAAAACCCTTCAAGTGTTCAGTCAGCCGGATGGCTTCGTCTGATTCATTATACAAATGATAAGGACAGAGAAATCAGTTTGTATGAATATTCCCTTTCTTCTTCCCCAAATAATATGAATTCCTGTTGCCTTTGTGGCATGGATTTATTTTATTTTATTATTTTAGGAAGGAAAAATGCTGAAGACTTCTGGGTCTTTGTTAAGGTTTGTTAACTTGGACTCTTTGTATTTCTGAACTCAGCAGAAATGCCAAGGAAACAGCAGTCAATACACACAGAGTTGGATCCAGCATACTATTTCCCCTTCTGCTCCACTAGAACACTTGTGCAAGTGGAAATGTGAGGGGGGGGAACCCATGGTAGCTGCTTGCACTAAGTCAGACGTCTTGTATGTTCACTTTACTGCTTGTGCAAGATACTGTGCAACCAGTTTCTAGGCACAATAATATACAGGGAGGAATGTGCTAGATGTTGCGTAAGAACTTGCACAAGCAGAACTGCACTAAGCCCATTGGTTTTTCCACTTGTGCATTGCTGGATCCAAGCCTCAGAGTGGTGGTCACAAGGAAGACCCACCTACTGGTCTTTAAAGATCTGCTGTCTGTTCAACTGATCTTGCAACTGATTACATCTGGAATAATCACAGGATGGGATTCTACCTCTTCAGACTCATGAAGAGAGATCCTAGATGTTCTCATGTTCTAAGTAGGGAAGATTTCAGCATGAGTATAAATGTACAGTATCATCAGCTCCATTCTGAAGTGTTCAACCTCAATCCAGGCTCATGTTCTAAGTATGGAAGTTTTAAGCATATGTGTCAACAACCTGGAGGAAAAAAATGTTCTGTGACTTCAACAGAGGCTTAAAGTATGGAAACGGGCCACTTGAAGCTTTTCACAGAATCAAGGTAAATAACCTGCTAAAAAACTTTCCACTTAGCCTCTATTAAAGACACAGGACATTTTTCTCCAGGGTATTAGCAACCCTATGGGGAATATCTAATGGGTGGCCTATAGCACTATCCAGGGGTCTTGTTGTAGAAAAAGAGCTGCCGGAGCTCATTAGCATAACTCATTAGCATAACTTATTTGCATATGCCATGCCCCCTGACATCACCGGAAGTGACAGAAGGCCACACCCCCTGACATCACCGGAAGTGTGTCAGAAGGCCCGGCTACTTACCCTCCTGCTTCATCCTCATTCCCAAACGGAATGAGGATTGAAGCAGAGGGCGGGGTAAAGAAGGGGGCGGGGCTTCACCACGTGACCGCCCCGCCCCCTAGAGGTTCTCTTCCGGAGCTCCGTACCTGAGAGCTCCCCCCCGACTAGAGCCCTGGCACTATCCAACAGAGCTGTATCTGGACTCACCTGGATGGCTGCAGGACCCAGAAAAGGCCAGGATTCCAGAGGGCTGGACAACTGAGCAGCCTCTAAAGCCACTGCCATCGGCATAACACTGGCCCGCTTCAGTTGAAGCCAGCCAAATGGTGCCCACACCACCAATAGTCTACTGAGGGCAGGCACATACAGTTGGGTGTGGCCATGCCTTGATATGTGAGAACCAGTGGGCTCAATGGGATGGTGGCAGAGGTAGCATGGCCCAGGTGTCAAACCAGACATGGACTAGGGCCAATCAGGACAGCCAGAAATGAAGGTCTTGCCCAAGCTTGGCAGGGCACTCCTGCTCTGCTATGAGACTTTTGGGCACCATGGGAGGGCTGGTATTGCTTCTTTTGAGGGGGGCAGAGCTTCTTCCAGGGAGGGATTTAAAGAGGGCCCAGAGGCTGGCTGGAGAGGGAATGTTTGTCCAGCTCTGGTTGCAAGGGAGCTGAGGCTAACAGGGAGGAGGAGGAAACAAGTGGCACAACCCCTCCCCATCCTATTTTAAGGCTTTATGGACCCTTGGGTAAGATGTGTCAACACAAAAGTGGTCAGAACCCTATGCCCGAGTAACAAGAACAGCACAAGCACTCTCGGTGAAGCAGTACTTTCATAGTAGCTTTGTCATTTTGGAAGAAACTTTATTAGTATAAACCTGATATGTATTCAGCTTGGGCAAGCATTAGAAATGTTTTTGCAAGCATCTTTTTGGATGTGAGTCCTGATTTTCAAAAACGGCATTGCTATGGATCCACCATAATTAATCTAGCATTAAAAAACCAAGGGTTGACTGTGTACATATTTGGCTGTGACAGATACTGGGGTCTTTTCAAGTTCTGTCTTTGAAAGTTATTGGCATTTGCAGTATATAACCTTTCATCTTGTAATTTGTGTAAAGGTTGCTTTTTAATGATTGCTTTATTGAAATGTTGTACATTGCCTTGATCTTTTTGGAAAGCTATCTTAATAAATCTTGTAAATAAATCATTAAATAATACTTCAAATGACATTTTCCTATTTCCCTTTATCAGCCTCCAACAATCCCTTCGTGTACTATTATCCATCTATGTACTAATAGCTAAGCTGGCCAAATCTTTGGATTCTTAAATCTGGTGACTGAAACTGATCTTTCTACAAGCCTAAAGGGCTACAGGTCTGCAGAAAAATCTGAAATCTAACTGCCCCCAATCATTGGGGAGTTTTAAAAAAACCAAAATGATAAAAGGAAGTGCCTGTAGCTTTAAGCAACAGCAACCGCAGTATTCCAAGCTTGGTTCTGTCAGTAAAAGTCAGGGGAGTGGGCAGGGTCCTTTCCAGGCCTATTTGGGCCTTTGAGAGAGGATTCCTTGGGACCAGGCCTGGCCAGGGTTGCCATCTCCAGGTTGGGAAATTCCTGGAGATTTTGTAGTGGAGTTTGAGGAGGGCAGGGTTTGGGATGGGGAGAGGCTCCAGCCGCGTATAATGCCATACAGTCCACACTCTAAAGCAGCCATTTTCTCCAGGGAGACAGATCTGCATCATCTGGAGTTAAGTTGCAATTCTGGGAGATCTCCAGGTCTCACCTGGAGGTTGGCAATTCTAGGCCTGGAACCAACCTCTGGGTGACTGGATACCACCCAGCTTTCATGATTCAATGAGACCTGGCTGCTTTCTACCATTCAACAGCAGCCACTCTGTGAAAGCCAGTGTGGTATAGTGGCTGGAACATCAGAGTAGGTTTGCATCCCCATCTTGTTGCAGAAGCTCACAGGGTTGTTGTGCAGATAAAAAGGAGGAGAGGAGAATAATATTTAGTCCCCACTGTGGAGAAAGTTGGGGTATAAATAAAGTATATAAAGAATAAATACAGCTGAAGATGGGAGGCAGATAAAAGATAGATTGATGAATGGCTGAAAAGGAGAGAATGAGGCAGGGAAAGGGGAGAGGATACGGGGGTTAACAATAGGAGGGAAGGAGGAAATAGTGTGTGGAGGTGTGATACATGGGAATGTGAGGCACCCCCACTCACAAGTCCTTGGGGGTTCCCTACCATGCAAATGGGTGAAACTGCACACAGTGGCTGGCATCACAAAACTGGGCCGTAGTTTTCCAAGATAGAGGCTGCCAGGGCAGGGGAAGAGGGACAGAAGAAGAGATTGGATTTAGACCCCACCTTCCACTACCCGAAGGATTATCAGAGTGGCTTACAATCCCTTTCCCTTCCCCTCCCCACAACAGACGCCCTATGAGGTCGGTGGGGCTGAGAGAGCTCTCTCTCGAGAACTTCTCTTGAGAGAACAGCTTTAAGAGAACTGTGACTGACCCAAGGTCATGCCAGCAGCTGCATGTGGAGGAGTGGGGAATCAAACCCGATTCTCCCATATTAGAGTCTGCACTCCTAACCACTACACCAAACTGGCTCTCAAGCTCTAGACAGACGGGCAGATAAAGGTAGGTTGGCTGTTGGATGAGAAGGAGATATGGTTACCAGCTACAGGTTAGGAAATTTCTAGAGATTTGGGGGTGGAGCCTGGGGAGGGGAGGGGTTGAGAGGGGTATAATGCCATAGACTCCGACTCTTGTAGTGGAGAGATCTGTTGTGACTCCAGGAGATTTTTCAGGACCCACTGGTGGTTGGCAACCATAGAAGGAGAGAAGAAAGCAAGAAAACAAGAGAGGTTTGGAAGCTTTCAGGAAAGGGGAAAAGGAAATAGTGCAGGAGGGGGGAATGATATGCCTTCTGCAAGTCCTTGCAGGTTCCCACTTGTTCAATAGCATAAACCATTTATGTAGCACTTCCAGTACACTTTTTAATAAATAGTTTTTGGTTCTTTTATAAAGATAAGCCTATGCAAAAACAGCTTTTGTACCACCAATGAGAATGGATGGTGATACCTATTTCCATTTAGAGGTGGATGGCTCTTTCTTGTGATACATACATACAGAAATGTTTATATGGTTACCATTTGTTAGGGTTCAGTTCTGGGGGGGAAACAGTGAAGGAAATTCATATGTCAAAACTGGAGATTGAGGTATCCTTAATTGTGGAACGCTGAGAGTAATTAGTTGACATCCGGCCATCCATCTCAAGCATGGAGGTGACTTTACAGCATCAAAAGCTCATACCTTGAATAAAACTTTGTTGGTCTTAAAGGTGCCACTGGACTCAAACTTTGTTCTGCTGCTTCAGACCAACATGGCTACCCACCTGAATCTAGATGGATTGTATATTAGAGTTCCAGCATAAGTAGCTCAGAGACAATGAGCTGGAGTAAAACATGCCTTACTCTAGAGCAGTGTTCCCTCTAAGCTGAGTTAGTGTGCGCTGTTGTGAGAAAAAGTGTGGCTGCACATGTCTGTGAATGTGTCTACCCGTGCCACCCACACTCACCCTTTTGGTTCATGTGTCCCCTGAGTGATGCCTCCTTAGCAAAGGCAAATGGTGCAAGTTTGGAAACCACTAAACACTGGCAGAGACACTCAAAGGTCTCTTCTTAAAATAAAACTTATCTTTATTAAAAGAAAAACATTCAAAGGTTTGCCTGGCAAGGTGGCTGGCAAGACGCTCTGCCATCTGCCAACACAGTACACTCCTATTTCCTAAATGCAGATAGTGGATACACAGAAAATAATAAACATGCAAGCAAAGTCCCCCCCACCAAAGCATGCAGAAAACGAAAGGCCCTTCGGGTTGACTCCAAATTCTCAGGAGAATAAGCCTCTCCTGATCCTTCAAGAGCCAACGAAAGTCTGTTGGAGCTGACCAGTATTTATACCAAATGATCAAAGAGGTCCCTCAATAATCAAATTACAGTTGTAAATTAACATTTAGAAGTTGAAATTGTTTTACAGGAAATTGCTTCCTTGGTCTCACACAACAAAAGTTCACATCTTACAGGATCAATACAGTGTCATTGTTTTTTCCTGGTGTTTCCCAATATGGGAAATAAACTGTCCTTTGATGTTATCTCTGAGATGGAAGTGGGGGGTGTGAACTCCTGTATCTCCGGAGTTAGTTTGCCTTCCGGATTGAAGTCTGTCAATGCCCAAATGGCCTTTCCTGTCAGCTGCAGTTTATTGCCTAGGAAATTGTGGATCTCACACCTGTTTACATTGATTCAGCTCCTGGGAATGGAATGTTGTGAACTTTTGTATGTGTGACTGAGAAAGAGATTTGTCTGGAACAGCCTGTTTGCTGTTTTGCTAGCAAAGACAGAGACAGCTATATGGATTTTATAAACTATTTGGTTCATTTTTAAACCCAAACTTTCTATATTTCTAAAATTTGTCAGTTTTTTAGCCTCTGGTTCACACATTTTTGTCTTAGCTCAGGAAGGATGGCTCCAGAGCAAACAAATTTATACAGTAGACAAATCGCTCACTCACAACTTTAATGCCAGTAGCTCACAAAGTAGAATTTTTGCTCACAAGACTCCACAACTAAGAGAGAGCATTGCTCTAGAGAGTCCACTAAAATGGGTAAAAATGGGAGCAGCTCCGGTGTGAACTCTCTAGAAAACCAACAGCGCAATTCTGAACATGTTTACTCAGAATTAAGTCCTGTGACCTCAATGGATCTTGTTCCTTACTAAGTGTGCTGTAGAAGCCAGGGATTTATTTTTCTAATCTATTAATGGAAAGGTCCAAGATGAAAGCAGCTGAGTCCATGAAATGCCATATTTCTATGTACACATTGCTTCTACCACTTCTAATTCTGCTTCAGGAAAACTTGCATCAGCGACTGGACTGGACTATAGAAAATAAATGTACACTAGCATAACTGATTCTGGACAGAGAAATTAAATTGTCTAATGGGATTTATTAGGGCCTGAAATAATTGTGACCAGTGGGTGTGTATGTGTACTTGTGTGAAGGGGGGTCTTTGTTGGTAACAATCTATGATTGGTGTGTGTTGAAGAGATCCAGGTAAGCAGCTGCTTTTCCTAGACTTTGGTGTTCTGATGCCACGAGGAACAGGAATTCTGATGAAATTGCAACGTTCTCCTAAAATAACATTTATGATTGGAGAGATGGGCCATGCTGCCCACTAGGTAATGTTGATCCAATCTCTTTTCTCACAGCCCAGTCTACCTCACAAGGTTGCTGTGAGGTTAAAATGGAGAAGGGAAGAAAAATGTACACTGTTCTGAGCTCCTGGAGGGAAGAGCATTGGATGATGTTTTTCAAACTTTCATACTCCGCTTCTCTAGCTATGAAATTAGCTTGAGGCACTATGAGGTCCATAGAAGGAGGTAAACACATAATTGTGATATATTCAGTTAGCTAACTGCAGAGAAATAGGATGTAAATAAAATTAGGCATATTTTCTTTTCACTCTTGTGCATAAATCAAGAATTTTCATACACCTTATTTTCTGCAGCAAATTTCCATTTTTGTTTTATTATTTAAAATATCAGCATCCCCCCTTTATGATACACTTCAAGTGACTAACAATACAATTTTAAAACATTCAAGCACAGTGAATTAAAGAGATTAAAACCTATTCTCAGCTGGACTTCAAAATATAATCAACTCACTAAATTGTGCACAATCTGCAGACTCAGCCAGAATTATGCGGAAAAAAATCAAGAAAATGTCCTTGAAAACAACAAGCCCTTAGGAAGAGAAGGGGCCTGACACAAGGCATCTCAAAGATAATTCCAAAGAGATAAAGTGACTGAAAAGGGCCCAATTTCTAACCAAAGTAGGGATGCCAGCCTCCAGGTGGGACCTGGGGATCCCCTGGAACTAAAGGTAATCTCCAGACTACAGAGGTCAGTTTCCCTGGAGAAAGTGGACACTCTTGAGAGAGGACTCTATAGTACTATACCCACAGAGGTCCCTGTCCTCTCCAGGCTCCACCCAAGGCCCGTAGCCACAAGGCGGCCCACAAGGATGATGCCCCCTCCTGAACGTGCCCTACCTTCTCAACTGTGCCTTTAAAAAATTTCCTTTCCCCCCTTTGCTTGTCAGTGAGACAGGAGCCAAGCCGTAGGCTTGTGAGCACAGGGGAGAAAAAGGGGAGGCTGACTGAAGGCAGGTGCAGGCATAGCCACCACGGAAGAACAAAGCCTGGCCAGGGTCATGCATGCTGTGGCTGGAGTGAGGGCATGAACACCCCTGGAGAGGATGTGGCTGCCATGATGGAGCCCTTCTTTGCCGAGGCCAGTGGGGAAGGGAGGCCTGAGCCAGTTTCCTTGGGAGTGAGCCCCCAGCAGAGGGCAAGACACCTGCCGTGGAGTGCGTCCACACAGGAGCTGCCTCCTGGATGCTTGGTGCCTCTGCACATGCCAGGATGGGATCCCCCTCTTCCATCTCTCTACTACCAAATGAGGTAGGTGGCCACTGGGAGATAGAGAGATTTGGTTTTAAACAAAATGGATTATCAGAAAAAAGATTGAGTCCAGTGGCACCTTTACAACCCACAAAGTTTTATTCAAGATATCAGCTTTTATCATGTGCAAGCACACTTCTTCAGATACAGTGAAACAGAATTTCCTCAACCATTACATATAGGAAGGGGGGGGGGTTAGTTGCCAGGAAGGGCCAATTACAGACAGAAACAAAAATGGAAATTACCAATCCATAATATAGGTATCATGTAGGTATTTTTCTGCTACTTCAGATCAAGACAGCTACCCACCTGAATCTATCAAAATGGGTTGTTGTTTAACCTTCTTTGTAGAATGATCCCTTATAGAGACTTTGCACTGCATCATAACTCATTCATAATAAAATAAATAGCTAATGTTGTGTTCACCATCACTGTACTCATTTGTCCCCCAATAAAATTTTTCTGGCTATGGGCCTGTTCCACCCACAAATCTCCAGGAGTTTCCTAATCCAGATCTGGCTTCACTACCCTCCTGTGCCCTGCCAGTGGCCAGGGAGGACCTGACAACCCTAAACCAAGGATCAGGATGGGATCTAAGTGGGGATCATGAAGATGGGCTGGCTAATAATGATGGTTACATTCTTGGCAGGAGAAGTCCTCCTTCAAGTCCTTTTTATGGCATTTTAAAATCATCTTTATGTACCGCTTATACATTCATATGCAACTAGTGAACATCAAGTGTTAGGTAATCAAGAAGGTTGACAAATGGCCTAAAAACAGAATAAATAATAGTGGGTTCATATGTGTGCCTTGTTAGCCGAATTGCTCCTTAAGGGAAACAACCGGTACAGTTATTATTATCGGGATTCTTCTGTCTATGTTTACGGAGGATGGCACTGTTTCCGAGGTTCCCAATGAAAGACTGAGGCAAACTTCCTTAATAAAAATAATAGTTTACTGACACACTTCACTCAATAATACACAACATTCACAGACACACAATATAGAACTATAAGGAAGCAGAGGTGATTGATAGCTTATAGAGATAGCTTATAGAGGGGTGATACAACCAGATATGCAGAGGTCCATGGATTGTGGCCTAAACTCAGAGAGTTCAGGGGTGGACTGCCATTTTGGATTATGGCAGAAAACACACGGGCTGAAGCCATGTTTATGCTGGGATATACCCTATGGAAGACAATGCAGACCAATGCCTGGTCCTGGGGGCTGGTCTCAGGTAAGAACAATAGATTTCCTGGACAAATGATGAGTCCCAGGGGTGTGTGGCATCAGGATGGGCAAGACCTAGATGTGACCAATGAGCTTCCAGAGAGGCAGGGTCTGGATTTAACAATAGAAGCCAAGTGCTGGGTGGCTAGTTGAATGGATTATCTGACCACTAATGGTCCTGGGCCAGGGTAAACAAAAGGTGGGAGACGTCCCTGATTAGCGTCAGGAAGGATCGTTAATAATTTGAATGTTTGATTGGTTTATCCCGGTATCTTGAGGGACAGAGTAGAAAAGACAAGTATTCAGACAAAGAATTAAATAGACTTTAGAAATGTAGATACTTTACCTGCTAGAACTCATTGTTATTCTATAAGCATAATCTCTGCTGGGTGGAGGGGGAAGACTGGAGGCTTGCTCTGAGGTTGCCTGTCACCTGAAAATGGAGACCCCTTTTTCAGAGCTGTGGCTAGCTCTGTGTTTCAGAACCAAGAGTGCCTTCCTTGGCCTGAGTTTTGTGGGTCTCTGGATCAGGTTAGAAGTGGGGTGCCCCTGCTATTGGGGCTACCCAAGAGTAAAAGGCAGCGCCTCTGGCAACAGCCTCGGTTAGGGTTGCCAGATTTTTTTTGGCCGGGAGCAGGGGGCTCCCTCAAAGTGTTTTCCCCTCAAATGGCGTGGCCCCACCCCCAGCGTGCGACGTCACTTCTGGGTGACGCGCACGCGGGGGTGGGGTTTCCCCTGGGCCCGATTTTCGTCCCGTCAAAAATCAGGCCGTCAAAGCGGGGGATTCCTCGCCCCCCGGCCCGATTTGGGAACCCTAGACTCGGTGTCTAGTCATGCCAGCCACATGACCACAGAAATGTCTTCGGACAGCCCTGGCTCTTCGGCTTAGAAATGGAGATGAGCACCGCATCCCTAGAGTCGGGTTCGACTAGTTTTCGAGCAAGGGAAACCTTTACCTTTACCTTTATGATTGATTAATTAACCAAGCTTTAATCCAATACAGGTAGTAAAAATATTCCATTAAAACCAAACATGTTTCAGCCACAAGATCTTACTCAGTGGTACAAATTGTTAACATGCACACCATAAAGTAAAATTATTCAAAATACAGCATTTCTGACCTATGCTTTAAAACACAGACAAGAAGGCCCTGACCTGGATAGGCCAGGAAGCCTAACATACCTCACAGTGTTGTTGTTATGTGGATACAATGCAGGAGGAAAGAATGATGTTCTAAGCTGTTTTGGGTCCCCATTGGGGGAAATGTGAGAAATAAATATCTAAATAAATAAACAAGATTAAGAACAATTTCCTAAAGAATTTCCCACATTGAAGTACTATCTGCAGTATTACAGGGGAGAGCTTTGCCACTGACATCAAAGCAATCCTAAACTGGTTGACTCAGAAGTAAGTCCCATTTTGATTCAAAGGGGCTTATTCCTGGAAAGTGTTCTTAGGGAAGTCCTCAGATTGTAAGCCTAAACACACTTAATAGGGAGTAAGTCTGACAGAAATGGTATTTAAGTTTGAGTTTACGTGTTTAGGATTGCCCTGCAAGGCTTGGTCCCAATTACAAACTGGTCTGGAGAAATCACAACACCCAGAAATTCTCCAATCCAATGTGGACAAAT
>NW_015169206.1:442238-447252 GCF_001447785.1 Gekko japonicus
GTGGAAGGAGGGGGGGGGGGGGGGGGGGGGGACAACACTGGAAGATTTTGCACAACGTGTGACACTACTTAATTTTGGTGTGCAACCTTTGTCTTTTGACCAGCAAATATAGGATAAGAAATTGCCATCTATATACTAATAGCGAAGTCGCCCCCGTGCATGCGGATACCTAAATCCGCACATTGGGGGCACCTGGGGGGAGGGAGATTTTTGTGCACACTTGGGGCAGTCCCCAGGTGTGCACAAAAATCTAAAAACCCGGAAAAAATATCGGGGGGATACTTAAATTCCTCCCCAAAGTGACAGAGCGTCCCCTGCGCACACGCAGGGAAAGCTCTGCGAACTCCCTTGCTGCCGCCGCCGCTTGGTGGGGGGAAGAGAGCAGCGAGGCCTGAGCAGCAAGCCACTCGGGCCTTGCTTCGGAGCCGGGGGGAAGCAGCGAGGCCCAAGTGGCAAGCCGCTCGGGCCTCGCTTCGGAGGGAGGGGAGTGGAGGAGACAGGGGAGGAACCGGTGGGATGGGGGGGAACTTATCTCCTCCTGCTGCTTCCTCCTCTGCCTCATGTGTGGAGGTTCCTCGCCCCCCCCCCGCGAGTATCGCGGGTCCCGCCTCTTGTCACTCCTATTTGACAACAGCAATAGTTCTGGTTGTTTCAATGTGGCTTCATAGCTGTGGTGGTTGTGGCAATTCCATTCTTTTATCCAGATTAGTATTTCAGACTGCCCCAGTAAATAACATGATGATCTGTAGACGGGAGCTGTAGGGTTGCAACAGGCCTAGAGAAAAATGTCCTGTCCCTTTAATAGAGGCTTGATGTATGAAAAGGGCAACTGAAGCTTTATCATGGCATGGAGGTAAATACCACTGGCTTAATAGCATCCCATTAAGCCAATGTAAAAGGGACAGGGCATTTTTCTTCTTCAGGCTAATTGGTAACCAGAGGCTCAGTTGTTGCCTTAACCCTATGCAAAGAAGGAATCCCTTTAGTAAACTGTGCATCTGTTTAAACCTGTGCTGCATCCTGATTCTCATTCTTAAGGATACAAAACTGTCATCTGGCTACAACACTAACCACTTAAGGTGACCCACATACGATCCCAGTGCTGCCATAGAAGAACATTGTGGCTATCTATATTATTACTGATTGAATCATACAGCTGCTGGCTTTAATCTCATCAAGAAACTGGCCTTATTTAGCTGTTTCTTGGTCTTTCGAAAGTTTGGTTCAGGCTTTTGGGCCTAGTCAAGCTACTGAAGGCTCCTCTCTGGGAAATTAATGTCACATTAACTCACAGTTTCCAGAGAGAGATAAGGGACAAGATGTAGTCAGACACAAGTGCAAGTGAGATCCTATGCCTGGGAGCTTCAAGGCCAGAGATCAAGAGGGGACTTCACACATTCAGTCTCATTAGGACAAAGAACCGTCTGCATCTGAATGTTGCTTAATTGTGAGTATAGGTTAGTTGCAGAAGTATGTGGTCACATGTCTTAGCAACACACCTGATTCGCCAAACAGGATGTGGGCAGTCTGTCATAAAGCAAGACCATACATTCTAGTTTGGTGCTTCAAGCCATCCTTTTAGGATTGCTAGGTAGACTTACCTGGCCAGCAGGGGGAGGGTTAGGGTTACTGGAAGTGGTTTTAGCCCAATTTTACCACACAGTTTGCCTAAATACCAGAGTGTCTCCCCCAGATGTCCCTACATCACTTCTGGGTGACATCAGCACATTAGAACGGGCACTTCCAGTTTTACTGGAAATGGCCCAAAAAACATCATTTGGGGGAGGGATTTCTCCCTGCTAGCCAGCTGTGATGCACCCCTCAAAAGTGGGGTTTCCACCACCCCTGGTGGGGGTCTGGCAGTCCTACATACTTTTGACTATAGGTTGGGCCTCAGCAGGGTATAATGACACTGAGTCCACCATTTTCACCAGGGGAACTGATCTCTGCTACCTAAAGAACAGTTGTAATTTTGAGTGATCTCCAGCCCTCACCTGGAGATTGGCAACAATGGTTCCCCAGAAGGGAATGGTTAGTTTGGAGAATGGAGTCTATGGCTTTGTACCTGTCCGAGGTCCTCGGCTCCTGAAACCTCGCCCTCTCCAGGCTCCATCCCTCACATCTCCAGGAATTTCTCACCTGGTGTTGGCAACCCTGTCTCCTTCCCAGCCAATCATCAACCTACCTTTATTTCCCTTCACTCTTCAGCTCTCCACCCCCCCACACACCTGCAGCCTCTCCCGTGCTCTGAAGCACTGACTGATACATAAGAACATAAGAGACGCCAATGTTGGATCAGGCCAAAGGCCCATCCAGTCCAACACTCTGTGTCACACAGTGGCCAGAAATACCAGTGCCATCAGGAGGTCCAGCAGTGGGGCCAGGACATTAGAAGCCCTCCCACTGTTGACCCCCCCCCCCAAGCACCAAGAAGACAGAGCATCACTTGCCCCAGAACCCCTAGCTATACCTTGTGGCTAATAGCCACTGATGAACCTCTGCTCCATATGCTTATCTAATCCCCTTTTGAAGCCGTCCATGCTTGTAGCACCCACCACTTCCTGTGGCAGTGAATTCCATGTGTTAATCACTCTTTGGGTGAAGAAGTACTTCCTTTTATCCGTTCTAACCCGACCGCTCTGCAGTTTCATGGAGTGCCCACGAGTTCTTGTATTGTGAGAAAGGGAGAAAAGTACCTCTTTCTCTACCTGCTCTTTCCCATGCATAATCTTATAAACCTCGATCATGTCACCCCTCAGTCGTCTTTTCTCCAAGCTAAAGAGCCCTAAGCGCTTTAACCTTTCCTCATAGGGAAAGTGTTCCAACCCTTTTATCATTCGAGTTGCCCTTTTCTGCACTTTTTCCAAAGCTATAATATCCTTTTTAAGGTGTGGTGCCCAGAACTGCACACAGTATTCCAAATGAGGTCTCACCATTGATTTATATAGGGGCATTATTATATTGGCTGATCTGTTTTCAATACCCTTCCTAATAATCCCCAGCATAGCATTGGCCTTCTTTATTGCAGTCACACACTGTCTCGACATTTTCAGTGAGTTATCCACTACAACTCCAAGATCTCTCTCTTGCTCAGTCTCTGCCAGTTCAGACCCCATCAATGTGTATTTATATTTAGGATTTTTGGCTCCAATGTGCATCACCTTGCACTTGGCCACATTGAACCCCATTTGCCATGTTGACGCCCACTCGCCCATCCTTGACAGATCCCCTTGGAGTGCCTCACAATCCTCACTGGTTTTCACCACCCTGAACAACTTTGTATCATCCGCAAATTTAGCCACTTCACTGCTTACTCCCATCTCCAAATCATTAATGAACAAGTTAAAAAGCAGTGGACCAAGTACTGATCCCTGCGGTACCCCACTGCTTACCACCCTCCACTGAGAAAATTGCCCACCTACACTCACTCTCTGTTTTCTATGAACTAGCCAGTTTTTGATCCATAAAAGGACTTGTCCTTCTATCCCATGATTTTTGAGCTTACTTAGGAGCCTTTGATGAGGAACTTTATCAAAAGCTTTCTGGAAGTCAAGGTAAATAATATCTATTGGATCCCCCTTGTCCACATGTTTGTTCACCCCCTCAAAGAACACTAACAGGTTAGTGAGACAAGATCTTCCCTTACAGAAACCGTGCTGAGTCTGCCTCAATAGGTTTTGTTCATCTATGTGCCTACTAATTCTTTCCTTAATAATGGTTTCCACCAATTTACCCGGTATCGACGTCAGACTGACTGGCCTGTAATTTCCCGGATCTCCTCTGGAACCCTTTTTAAAGATGGGAGTGACATTAGCTACCTTCCAATCCTCAGGAATGGAGGCAGATTTTAAGGAAAGATTACATATCTTTGTCAGGAGATCTACAAGTTCACATTTGAGTTCTTTCAGAACTCTCGGATGTATGCCATCTGGGCCTGGTGATTTTTCAGTTTTTAAGTTGTCTATCAGTTTTAGGACCTCCTCTCTCATCACCTCAATCTGACTCAGGTCTTCCAACACCCCTCCTGAAATCAGTGGTTCTGGAGTGGGCAAGCACTTCTCATCTTCCACAGTGAAGACGGAGGCAAAAAATGCATTTAGCTTCTCAGCCATTTCCCTATCATCCTTCAATACTCCTTTTACCCCTTGGTCGTCCAAGGGCCCCACTGCCTCCCTGGCTGGTTTCCTGTTTCTAATGTATTTGAAGAAAGTTTTATTGTTGGTTTTTACGTTTTTTGCTATATGCTCCTCATATTCCCTTTTTGCCTGCCTGACCTCAGACTTGCATTTTATTTGCCATAGCCTGTGTTCCGTTTTATCAGCCTCACTGTGACTAGCTTTCCACTGCTTAAAGGAATTCTTTTTACTTTTTACAGCCTCCATTACTCTGTTTGTTAACCATGCAGGCTTTTTCCTATACCTGTTTGTGCCTTTCCTAACCTGCGGAATATATGCACCCTCAATTGCTCCCTCTAAGATGTGGAGTGTTGTGAGCAAACATTCTGCTTCTCAGCTAACCATCAATGTACCATTATGTGCCCCTCTAACTGCAGCTGACTTCTGCCCACCATCCCTCCTGGAGATCAGTTGTAATTCTGAGTAATCTCCACCCCTCAGCTGGAGATTGGCAAGAATGGTTCCCCAGGAGGGAATGGCTGGTTTGGAGGGTGGAGCTTATGTCATTGTACATGTAACCCTCTCCAGGCTCCAGCCATCAAATCTCCAGGAATTTCCCAACCTGGAGTTGGCAACCCTATCTCCTTCCCAGCCGAGCATCAACCTACCTTTATTTCCCCCTCACTCTTCAGCTTTCCATCGCCCTCCCCCCACCGGCAGCCTCCACTGTGCTCTGAAGCCCTGACTTCCGCGTCACATTGGCTGTCATGGGGGCCCCCCGTATCTCAGCAGTGTAAAAGGACACAGTTTTCTCCAGGAGAACTGATCTCTACCATCTGGAGAGCAGTTGTAATTCTGAGTGATCACTAGCCCTCACCTGGAGATTGGCAACAATGGTT
>NW_015169206.1:447934-455218 GCF_001447785.1 Gekko japonicus
CCAACAGGCAAAAAATCAACCCGGTTTAACCGCCATCCTCTTCCCCTACACACCAGCCTCCTGCTCTCTGTTCTAGCCTCTCTCTCCCTGGCCCAAGAGAGCAGGGAAACTTCCATTCATTCCCCAGTCTAGCTGACTGTGGAGTGGCTGAATTTCTGCTGCCTCCGAGGGTTCCCCCACGTCTCTGGCTTGTGGCCTGGACAGCCTGGTCAGCACAGGCAGCAGGAGCCTTTCCTAACCTCCTGTAGGATGAAGACAGCCTCCTCCCTGGATGGGCTGCAGTCTATATTGATGCCCCCCAGCGCGTTGGGATTTGGCAGGCCTATCGTCAAGACAGAAAGCCATTTGCCAGGAATTCTGTCAGGGCAAAGTGGCCGAAGGGGGAGGGGGCGGGGAAGAGGAGCAGACGCAGTACCCGGCCAATAGCACGCAAGTACTCTTGAGTGATGGCTGATGGGTCAATGGCTGAGGGTAAGCATGGAATGTGGCCATCCCAAAACAGGATTATAATATAGAGAGATTCCCTGTTTTGCACTCTTTCTATGTGCATATACTTTTGCACATTTCTCTTAATATATCTTATTAATTATACTGCTGTGGTGTTATTTGGATTTTGGGGCTTCAGTCTAAACCTAGTACCTTGTCCTATTTTGGCTTCAGGTACCAAAGTAATTGTTTGTGGAACTCAACTTGCAAGTGACCTACCTTGCAGGGCTGACTCCTTGATTAACACCCAGTAGGGCTGGAGACTTGGTGCCTTGGTCTCTCAGCTGAAGGTTAGCTTGGAGGGGCTGGTGGTGGTTTGCTACCCTGGGTAGTGAGGATTCACTCCCTAGTCTTTTGCATGTTATTCTTGACCTTCACCCCAGTAGAGATGCCTGGAATTACAGCTCATCTCCAGACTACAGAGATCAGTTCCCCTAGAGAAAATGGATGCTTTGGAGGGTGGATTCTATGGCATTGAATCCCACTGAGGTTCCTGTTTTTCCCCAGGCTCCACCCCCAAATTGCCAAGAGTTTCCCAAGCTAGATCTGGCACCCCTATTCCCCCCATCTCCTGCCAGTGGCCGGGGGGGGGGACCTGACAACCCTACCCCAAAGCCTTTTTGTGGGACAAGCGGACTTTGATAAATCTGAAGGTCAGTAACTCTCTCGTGTGCATCTGGAGCACCTGCTAACAGAGAATTCTTTCCTAACTAGAACAGCAGCTCTTCCCTTCCATTGTAACACACGAGGAAAGCCTCGCATGACTAGGAGGCTCGCGTGTGCACTAGAACTCTTGTCTGCACACAGAGTCCCTGGACTCAACTGCCTGTGTAGAACTGTGATGTCACAGAGCATTACTATCATGCCTCAATGTTATTTTAGCAGAAATAAAGATGAATCACTGTCAGAATTTGATGATGAATCTGGGTGAAATATCTTGCAGGTATTCAATAACCTTTTGTCAGTGTTCTATACCTGTCCAACTTGTACATTTTCACCACTGTGTTTCATTACTTTCTTCCACTATGGTCACATCGATGTAGCAAACAGGAATAGCTCAAGACATTTTGCCACAAGCCCCCTTTTCCTGTGCTGCCCACCAGGCACAGGGTCAGCTGTAGAGGCAGCTGGGTGGCAGAGGGACAGGTGGCGTATTACCTTCTTGTATGCTGCCCTGCGAGGTGCAAGATATGCCGCAAAATCACTCGCCACCTACTTGTATGTTGTCCCATCTGGTGTAAGGTTTGCTGCAGAAGCCAGGCAGCAGAGTCACAGGTATGGGGGAGCCCTAAGTGGCAGTTTGCTCCATTGGGGTATAGAACCAGCTCTGGTGGCAAGTGCAGGAAACATGAATGCCCCTTTTCTCCATTTAATGAGCTTGTTGTGTCCGCTGACCGCCACCAGAGGCCAGCGCACACTCCTGAGCTTCAGTCCGGCACAACAATAGGGACTAGGATCCTAGTCCCTCCACTGGGGGAACCAATGGGACCGTGGCGGGAGATTCAAACCCGCCAATGGGACCCAGGGGTGTGTCCCCTGGTTGTGTATATAGTTGGCCTGCCGGCCGTTTGTCCCCTGTCCTTGTTGTGTACCAATAAAGCGTGCTATGCACTACGTCGTTGTTTGTCGTTCGTCCACGCAGCAACCCACTACACAATAGAGCTCTTAGTCAAGTGTTTTGTGTGTGTATGTGTGTGTGGAAAAAGTGGGAAGGTCTGCACTGAAACTAAAAGGGGAGAGCTATTTTTCAAGCAAGGGACAATTTACTTCTCCCGTAAAGGTGCCCCCAGAAATGTAGGTGTTGATATATATTTTTTTTGCTCTGCGTGTGGCCATCTGGCATAGCAGTACCCTTTTTCCTAATACAAATTTATTAACAGTTTTCTTTCCATGCAGATCTAACTCTCAGGTTCATTATACTTCCCCTAGTACCATCACAGCACGATTTTCTGAAAGCTTTTATAGCAAAGGGGAATAGCGCATGTAAAGATTAAGACAACACGACCAGTGTAGCCTAGCTGCTGCTTGCCACTAGAAGACTTGAATAACGTCTCATGTTTGAATTTTAAATCCTTTTAGAGTCACGTTAGATTAACTCAAAATGGCTGCCATGACACAGCTGCTGTTTAGTACCACAGTGTGTGCAGTTGTGGATTTTGGGTCTAGCCTCACCAGACGATCTTAGAAGCGTAGCATTTTTATGAAATCCATCTTATTGCTGAAGCTGCAGATCCTACCATGCATAAACCCGACAATAGTTGTGTCCAGATCAGACTTGCCTGCTCTAGGTTGGGAAATTCCTGGAGGTTTGAGCAAAGAGCTTGGGGAAGGTGGAGGTCAGGAAGGGAGTTCAGCAGAGATGTGCTGCCAGAGTCCCCCCACACACACACACACCAAGCTGCCATTTCTCCAGGGGAACTGATCTCTGTAGATCAGTTGTAATGCCAGGAAATCTCCAAGCCCCACCTGAAGGTTGGCAACCCTAGCTCCTGCAAGTAGGGCTGCCAAGTGGGGGCGGGGGGCAGGTAAACCCCTGCTTCGGAGGCCGGATTTCCGTCGCCACAGAATCGGGCCCCGGGGGGAACTCCGCCCCCCGAAGCACAGAGTGGCCACATCAATCACGTTGGGGGCGTGGCCCCGATCGTCGGAGGGAAAACGCTAAGGTTTTCCCTCTGACGATCAGGGCCACGCCTTCAACGTGATCGACGTCACACGTTACTTCCAGTAACGTGCTGGCGGCGCACGGATCGAGGGGCAGCTCCCGGAGCCCGGCGAGGCTCCCCCGCTGGTACGTTATTTTGACTTGGCAACCCTACCTGCAAGCCTTGATCCTTACTTAATGACGGATTTCCTCAGGGGGGTTGTCAATTGTTTTCTGCATCAGGTTCCCCTCTGTAAAATGAGAATAATTAAGGCCTCTTGTTGTGGGAACCAATGAAATTTCGTTAAAGTAATGGAACACTCCACATTGAACTGTGCAACAAATATAATTCATGCTACTTAAACACATCTGCACAAACACTTGTTCTCCTGAAGATGCTCATTGCATGATCATTGCAATCTATCTGAAATTTGTCATTTAGGGAAACAGGGTCTCAGGCTACTGTGTGTATATTTCTCCTGGGGATAACAGCAATGTCTCCAAGAATTAATATATAAATCAATGTAACATAAACTGTGCCCTAACATGGATGGCCCAGGCTGGTCCAATCTCATCAGATCCTCACTGCAAAACAGGGTCATCTCTGGTTAGTACTTGGATAGGAAACCACCAAGGATGTCTAGGGTTGCTAGGCAGAGGCAGGCAATGGCAAACCACCTCTGAATTTCTCTTGCCTTGAAAACCCTACATGGGCCCCGGTCACATGGGCAGGAAAATGCGGAAGGGGAGCGTGACTGTTTGCCCCGGGGCAAAATAACATGCGGTTGCGCCAGCAGACGTACCGTGGAGGTCCCGTGGAGGTCCCGTGGTAGGGGGGAGGTGCCGAGCACACCACAATCCTGCACCGCGGCAAAGAAGTGGCGCGGCAGGACAAACGGGTGGTTTTTTTTCCCCGGACACCAAAGTGTGTGCATGCCCCGTTGGGTGCTTGTGTGCATCCCATGGCCAGTTGAAACAAAAAACCTCTATACGAGGGGGCATGAGTGGGCGCCGGAACTACCACCGGAAATGCGATCAGACGCCTGCCCTTGCCCCGCGGTTACCGGAAACTAGTACCTCTGAGGTACTAGTTTTTAACCATGCATCTTTGGCGGGAAGCCTCGGGTTCGCCACAGGAGCTCTACGCTTCCCAGATGTGGCGGTGAGATCGCACCTGGAAAATCCGTCTATCTTCCGTCTCTCTAGTGTGCCTAATGCTCCGTGTGACCGCAGCCATGGTTACCTTAAGTCAGCTGCAACTTGATAGCAGTTTACACACATTTACATTGTGTGTTCCACATGGGAATGTGCTGGGTAAGGATGGGCACAAACTGGCTCACATATATAAGTTCATGATAAATTTTGGTTGGTTTGTGATTTGTGAACCGAAGTTCATAAACGGAAGAGTTGTCACAAACCTCCACAAATTTTAAGTCACATTGTGATGATTTCATTCTGCTCTTCACAAAAAAACACAAAAAAACAGCTGTGCGGCGGGGTGCAGAAAGCAGGGGTCTAAATGGCTTGGTTTAAATGATTTAAATGATTCAGTTCACGAACCAACCTCCTGGTTCGTATCAGTTTGTGGTTCGGTTTGTGGTTTGGGCACGAACCAAAACAAACTGCAAAAATGTGCTTCGTGCCCATACCTAGTTCTGGGTTGGCATTAAAATCAGAGGAAGGAGAGGGCAGGAGTGGGTCCCCACACAGTTGTGGTTTGCAGGAAAAGGTTATTTTTCAGACACAGTCCTGCATCTCCTCAATGTTGAGGAAGTCCTCAGATGTGCACGTGCAGTCTGAGAATTCTGAGGGAATTTGTAGGTGTTGGTCCACAGGAAAATTCCAAGAACAGAACTCATACATTATCATTTCATTGGGACTAATCAAAACATCACAGAACAGACCAGTGCGAAGACACCAGGAACGGGAGCATAGGAGACGGGGGGAGGGGAGTGGGCCCAGTGAACGTTCTGCTAAATCTCAGCACATGGCAGGTGGGGTGAATGGAGTGGCCTGAGCAGAAAATGAGCAGAGCAAGCTTTCCACTCAGTCAGCCCCAGGAACCACACCTGATGCAAGCTGAGGTCTTAATGGCTAACGTTTTCAAAACATGTTACCGATAGCCGATTAAATAAATAACTGAAAGAGAAAATAGATGACAACATAAGAAAATCAGGAGAGCACCTGTCAAGATTTCTGAATATTCACAGTGGGATAAATGAATTTGACAGTATGGGAAACATTGAAGGGATCTGTGCATGCAGAAAAAACTGGTAGCAGAAATGTGGGGCAAAGATTAGAATGACAGTTAGTGTGACAGGCCCATAAATTTGAAAAACTGCAGCTAACCACTCACAATAGCTGTGGACTTTGTGACAGAAAAGGCTATTAGATTGTAAACCAGAGACCACTTTCTGAGACTGCAGGGTGGGGGAAACAGATTAATCTGTATCACAGAGCCACAAGATAGACAAAAGTCAGTAAGGCCGAGCCAAATATCATACAGAGGGAAACAGAGTATGAAAGGAGACAAAAATATAAAACATTAAAAGAATAGAAGCATTATATATCTAGAGGACAAAAAAGAGAGAACAAAATGGTAAACGTAGAATCATAGATAAATGATCAAAGTTACCACTGAAACAATAATGAATAGAAAATGAAGTGGAAGAACTTGAAGTCAGGAAAACATGAGAGTGTTAATAAAAATAAAATGTTTTTGTATAATAAAAAGTCAAATAAGCGTCGGAGTGTGATACAAATGAAGGAACACAATGACATTTCCTCTAGGAACCTATATCTATGCCCGTATTTTTCAAAGGCGTTACCATACAGTATGAAATCTTGTCCTATATAGCTATTTCACTGTTAAGGTTTTTTTAAAAGAAATATAATTTTCTCATTTTTAATAAAGTTATTAATTAATTTCACTATTATGTTTCTGTGGTATGATGTACGTATCAGTCCAACAAGACTAGACATTTGTAATCCAATTAACACTGAGAGCTCTGGGAACAGATGTGCAGAACACTCCTCTAATTGTTTTATAGCTGCATGATTTCCAAGATTAAAAAAATAAGAGGTAAACAGCCCATCTTTTGAAACACTTGATTGTGAATACAAACATTCACAAATACCATGTGGCATGTGATCGAGTGGTATGTGGAAGGGCTACCATTAATGCCGCTATTTAGAGTGACATCACCTGTGTGACATCACTGGACCCATCCATGACATCATCAGTCCAGTGATTCTAAGTGTTTGAGATGTTGGGGATCTGGCAACCTTCCTTTCTACCATGAACTCTTAAGCCACCTTAAGTCAGCGTACAGTTTATGACCATTGCATGGCAAAGCATTCTATGCCTCACAGCAGTGGCCCCAGCAGCTGGTTCTCCTTCCTGCTCTCATGCATACATCCTACTCACGCTTGAAACTCACAAGATACAGTGGGCACTGTGCTGTTTGTACCTGAGCTTCCTGCCTTTCAGACGGGAACTCATGATTGTGTCTTGCTGAACCAACTGTTAAGTGAATCAATACTAGTAAATACTTCAGTACGCACAACTGTTTTGCTTATTAAAGGTAATATTATTAAACTTTACTGTACATCCTCTGCACCACAGCCCACAATTGCTTACAATCGCCTTCCCTTCCTGTCCCCAGCACAATTGCTTACAATCGCCTTCCCTTCTTCTCCCCACAATAGACACCCTGTGAGGTAGGTGGGGTTGAGAGAGCTCTGAGAGAATTGTGACTGACCCAAGGTCACCCACCTGGCAGCATGTGGAGGAGTGGGGAATCAAACCTGGTTCTCCAGATTACATCCACCACTCTTAACACTACACCACACGGGCACTGATGGGTGCAATCACGAACCATTCATTGGCATGACCAAAGAGTTAGTGGTGCAGCACAGTGGTTAGAGTGTTGGACTAGGGCCTGGCAGAAGCAGGTTCGAATCTCTGCTGTGTCATAGAAGCTCATTGGTAACACTGGTCCATAATACTCTTTCAGTCTAACCTACCTCACAGGGTTGCTGTTGAGAGAACAGCCTGAAGGAGTAGAGAATAATGTGATAAGCTGCTTTGGGTCCCCATTGGGGACAAAAGCTGGATTTTTTTAAAAAAAAAATTGAGGGGTGAGACACTGTGAACC
>NW_015169206.1:455261-458276 GCF_001447785.1 Gekko japonicus
CCCCAATCATAGTACATTTATAAGAATATTAATGACAGGAATATTACAAGGAGTTCAGTCTTGGTGGTGAGAATTCTCAGCGGGAGGGGACAGTAAAATTAGAGGGGAACATGCTTATCCAAAATTAATAATGCCTGACTGTAGATGTCTCCATTTCCCCTATTATTTTCAACAGCTCAGATTTCTTAAGACATTTTCTCAGATGAACGCAAGTATTCATTTCAACCACAAAATGAAATGCAGTTCTGAATCAAGCGCTCGTGTTCAAACCAATTTGTTCCCAAAAGAAGGTGTCTGTGGATTGTGGGGAGGGGGAACAGGATGTGAAAGCAATAGTGTTGCATACCACATTGATGGGGAGGCTGTGTGATGGGAGCATCTAGGTCAGCTGCCCTGGGTATAATCTGAGTTCTCATCAGAGTGCAAAATGAGGACAGGAAATGATGATGGTGTTAGCAGCGCAAACAAAAATAGCAGATAGAATTTTTTTTCTTGATTTGAGATGGATAAAATATGACATATACACATGCTCAGAAGTGACATTGTGGGTGAGCCGAGGATTTATGGCAAGATTGAAATTTTAGAGCTATGTTTTGTAAAAAGAGTGAAAAAAATGGGCTTTAAGGCTTCCTTCTTCTATTATACAAGAGGAAAACAGGATCCTTTCACTCTGGCATGCATTCTTCACCCCTCTTTTAAGATATATGTTTTCAAGGTGGGTGTTGTTGTTGTTTTTAGCTTTTAAGATTGCATATCTAGAAAGTTAGCATTGCAGATGGACACAGAATAAGAGGATTGGACATCATTAGTTGGGACAAGTGAGGGACCCGCAAGAACTTGCAGCAGACATCTCATTTCCCCCCACCCCTTAGTATGTCCCCTTCCCTCTCCTGAAAGTCTCCATAGCCTCTCCTTTTTCCTGCTTCCTACTCTCCTTCCCACCCAACAGCCAGTCTATGTTTATCTGCCCCCTTGTCTTCAGATTTCCCTCTCCCCGCTCCCTGGCAGCCTCTCTCCCAGCAGCCTCTAACAGGGAAAACTACAGCAAAGTTGTTTGGTGCTAGCCACTGGGCCAGGCCCACTTGCATGATAGTGAACCCCCAAGGACATGTGTGGTGGCAGCTGACTTTCCCCTGTATTTCCCTCCCCGCACTGGTTCTTTTTTCTCTCCTTCTGGCAACCCCCAGGTCCTCTCCCCTTTCTCTGTGTCATTCTCTCCTTCTCAGCCATTCACCACCCTGCCATTTATTTGCTCCCCATCTTCACCAATATTTACATTTTTTAAAAACTTCATTTATACCACATCTCTCTCCATAGTGGAGACCAAAGCAGCCTATGTTATTCTCCTTTCCTCCTCACAACAACTCTGGAAGTTAGGTTAGGCAGAAAGTATGTGATTGGCTCCAAATCTTACGGCAAGATAGGGACCTCAGTCACGGTCTCGCAGACTGCACTCTGAAACTCTACTGCTACACTACCCTGGCTTTCATAGGATGGCTGCTGTTGAACACCGGCTTGTTCCTGGAGCACACGCGTGTGCGCAAAGCGTGCGCACACACCGCAACCTCATCACCCGGAAGTGACGCGACAGGCCTAGTTGAGACATGCAAATGAGGTGATATCAAGTCACCCAATGACTGCTGCCAGGCCTAGGGTTGCCAGTCTTCAGGTGGGATCTGGAGATCTTCCAGAATAATGGCTGATCTCCAGATGACAGAGATCACATCCCCTGGAGAAAATGGCTGCTTTGGAGAGTGGACTTCGTGGCATTATATCCGGCTGAGACCTCTCCCCTCCCCAGCCTCTGCACTCTCCAGACTCCACCCCAAAAATTCCAGGAATTTACCAGCCTGCAGCTGGCAAACCTAGCTAATCCTGGCCCCCTGTGAGTCCTCCCTCAAAGGCCAAAACTGCTTTAGAAAGGACCCTGCTCCCTCCCCCTGCCTTTTACTGAAAGAACCAAGCTTGGATTACTGTGGTGCCCTAGCAATGGCCACTGGGGCAATCAGTTTCTTAAAGCCACAGGTGCACCTTTGATCATTTTGGGGCTTTCTATACCCCCCAACCAATGGGTTTTTTTTAGATTTCACATTTTGCTATAAACCTAGGGCATTTTTGAGGTTTGTAGAAAGGTCTGTCTTGTCCATTCACAGTTCCAATTCCCAGATTTAAGTATCTTCAGATCTGGTCAACTTGGTTTTTAGAATATACCAGTGGGGACCCACAAGAAACTTGCAATAGCAGCCATGCCATTCTCCCACCTTTACTCATTCCTCTTTCCTCCCACTTCTCTCTTTCTCTCTGTCTCTCCCCCCTTCTCTTACTTTCTGTCTCTCTATTTCTCTCTCCCTTTGCTTACTGTCATAATTAGTTGGTCTTGGCATTGTAGTACCTGACGTTTTGCCAGCAGCTGTGACTGGCATCCTCAGAGGTATAACACAGAAAGATGGAGTACTCTCTGACTGATTTCACACAAGAGCTGCGCCATGGTCGCACCTCCCTTTGCCCCGCTTCTATTGGTCAATTTCCCACTTGAAGCCACACGGCCACATTTTGACCCGCAGCTTCGCCTGATTTCCCCCGCGGTTTCATGATCCTCAAAAAACAGGATCACGAAACCGCAGGGAAAATCGGGCGAAGCCATGGGTTAAAATGTGGCTTCGACTGGGAAATTGACCAATAGAAGCAGGGCAAAGGGAGGCGCGACCGCAGCGCAGCTCTTGTGTGAAATCAGTCTCTGTGTCACCCTTTCTCTGTCTTTCTCCCACCACCCCATCACTATTTTCCTCTCTCTTTCTTCCCACCTCCCCCACCCTAGCATTCTCTTTTTCTTTCTGCCTTAATAATGGCACCAACTTTCCTGGCCACCCAGCCCCTTCCTGTCCCCCACAGCAACTCTCCCAGCTGCCAGCCCACTCAGCATCTTCCTCTCCCACAGTGATGATGACTTTCCTGCCCGCCCAGCAGCTCCCCCACCCACATCCATACATAAATGGCAACAGTGACTCTCCCACC
>NW_015169206.1:458677-586661 GCF_001447785.1 Gekko japonicus
TAAGAATTTACTGATGTTCAGGGGTGGTGTTCTGTCCCTTCTCTCTGACCACAAATTCTTTGGGTCAAAGATAATGGTGCCCCAAGTGGTTCTTGCCTCAGTTCCACGAGAGGCACTCTAACACCTGGTGTGAGGAATTTTTCCTTCATCTATGCCTCAGAGTACCCACCCATGCTTTATACTCAGAACATAACACTGATTGCCTGCACTGATATTGCAACCAGGTGACACTGATACCAAAAGTGACTGGCTCATTGGGATCTGAGAGAGTCTACTCCCATGGTCAACAGAGTGGAACAGGTAAAAAATGACTTCTTGTTAATTGAGGGAGAGAGGCAAAATAATTCCTTCTCAGACCCCAAAAAGAGACCAGACTGTGCCCACTCTAAAAAGTTGGGAAAGAAGGTGGGTGTCTCATCTGGAGCTGGGTCAAGGGGGGTAATACAATGGTGCCTTATATAACCTCCTACTATGCCACCCTCCCCCACACTGTGGGTGAGCCTTCTTGAACATGCCAATGCCCACCAGCTCACTTCTGCGAGTCTCCAGGAAATTCTATCCCCTTGCCCTTATTGTTTGCAGTGGAGGGAACTGAGTGGCATTGTCTGCCTGCTTTCACCTATGAGCAGTGTTCCCTCTAAGCTGAGTTAGTGTAAACTAGCTCACAGTTTTTTAGCCTCCAGCTCACACATTTATGTCTTAGCTCGGGAAGGACGGCTCCAGAGAAAACTAATTTATGCAGTAGCCAAATCACTCGCTCACAGCTTTAATGCCAGGAGCTCACAAAGTAGAATTTTTGCTCACAAGACTCCGCAGCTTAGAGGGAGCATTGCCAATGAGGTATGCCTTCTCCCAAGCCATTGGCTGTACTGTGATATCATGGAATGTTCACAAATACTGTATATTTTGGGGAAGAAATCGGTGTCAGAGATCCAAGCCTGGTTCCCCCTGGGTCATCACTCCTTTTTATGTGAGCAGCACCCATTCCTGCGGGTCCTCAAAGTTAAATGTACAACAATAAAGCAGACCTTTTAAAAAATATATGAATGTTTATTGAACAATTTAAAAAATGAATATCACTGTGCTGTACAGTTTCTTCCACTTAGCAGCAAAGAAATAAAAAAGCTAGCTTTCTATCTAATACATTTAGTACCTGGTATTAGATGGCACAGCTTCTTGTAGCATAAGAGTCCAAGCATTATCCTAAAGAATTCTATACATAGTTGTCCATCATGAGGTAGCATTACATATAAAAGTGTGCTAGCATATAGCCTTAATATAGCCTTTTGCCCTTTGGCACCAGGTGGTCTCTTGGATCCATCCAAGAATCTCCCTCGGTGGAACTTTCCAGAAGATGTTAACATCCGCTCCAAATTCCCCCTCCCATCTAGTTACACAATTGAGCAGAGGTTCTCATGATTAACCAATTACCACATTCTAGAATCAGGCCTTGAAAGAGATAAGGATGGTATCAGCAACAGGAAGGTCCAAACTATGGACTCCTGTGGGCAGGAGCAGGCCTGCTAATAATCATGTTAACGCTTGAGGGGAATAAGGGTGTTTTGCCTCACAATTGGCCAAGAAGATTGGGGGCCGGGTTATGTGTTATAAATGAGAAAAGTGATGGAGGAGGCAGGGAGACAGGTTCAGTGGGAAAACTGCCAGGGTCAATGGGAAAACTGCACACAAGACATGACTGCAAAGCCAATCACACCCGCTATTGTCATTTGGCATCTGAAATCACTCCACTTTCCAATATATAGTACAGAGGGGCTCCCATTCTAGCTGTATCTGAAGTCAGCAGTGACTCACAAAACCTCAGGCCCTGCCACAAATTTTGTTAGTGTTTAAGGTGCAACAGAATTCTTGCTCTTTTTCTACTGCTACAAGACAGAAAGACAGAGGGGTTGTTGTAAGTGGGAATGACAGTAAGATCAAGAGAACTGTGGGACACTGAAGTAAGAAAGGAGGATGGACTGAATTTCACATTTTGGTTGCATCTTTGATGCAGATCCCATGTATTTTTGTTGGGGTGGGGTAACTGTCACAGCTATTGTTGTCCAACAGTACCATTACCCATTAACCATATAAAACATATTTTATTATCCACAACAACCATACTAGTGATATAGTGATATAAAAGTTAACAATAATGGGAGATAGTGGGAAATAAAAACTCTAGCAAGAGGCTGAGTTTATATTCTAGTTGATTTTTCTGTTGCTTTGTGCCTTTGCAAAAAACAAAACAAAACCCTGTCCTGTCCAATTCATTCACTGGATTAATGCTTGCCAATCTATTCCGTCTACAACAGATTGGATTTGATATAGATGGGATTCCACAATCCACCCGGCACAACTTTCTGGCAAGGCACCAGATGGACTTCTGAAAGTGTCATTTTTGATGAATGAAGAACTTGCTAGGATAACCAATTGGAAACCTGAAATTGCAATGTGTGACAAGAATTTCCGTGACCTATTTTCTCTGTTACCACTGATGTAAAGGAGTCAATAATCACTCACTAAAGTTGCCAGCTTTTCTTGAGGAAGGGCTCTTGTGCCTTCAGGTGGTATTTCCCTAAGCGCTGCTAGCTCTAGCACTGTTGTTAATGAATTCCCACGGAAAGCACCATTCATTTTTTTTACAAAAAGTATTTACATGAGACTATGCAAACGGCAATGAGCAATTATCACGTCTCTGTATTGGGAAGGAATGATCAATCATATCCAATGCATAGCTGTAGCAGAATTAGCCATACCCAGTTGTGGTGACTGGAAGGAAGTGAGGCCAGATGAGTTTTAGTCATACAGAATTACGGCACACAGACTGTGGGTGTGAGTGCTTGAGGTTCAGGGGACGGATACTTTAATGGTTTTATTGCTATACAATGCCCGCACGGGGGAAGGGGCAGGGCGAAACGTTCCCTTGCCTCCCTGAGCCCCAGGGTGGTGGCCTTGAACTCGTAGGGGCAAATTCCACCTCTCCCGTGTGATGTCCGAGCGGAGTTGCCGTTCGGTCATCACACACAAGAGGCCATTCTGGCTCCCCCAGTTCTCGGGAGGGGCTCTTTAAAAAGTGATGGCCACTGCCACTGTTCTCAGCAGCAGCTGCGGCGCCCGCACGAGGGGAGGGGCGGGCCGAAACGTTCCCTTGCCCAGGGGTCATTTCGTAGAAAAAGAGGTGCAGGGGCTCATTAGCATAACTCATTAGCATAACTCGTTTGCGTATGCCACACCCCCTGATGTCACCGGAAGTGTGTCAGAAGGCAACACGCACTGCTCAGGCTCCACTGGACTGTTTTGGATTGCTAGCTATCGGGGGGACGGGGGACGTGCAGATCTGTCCTCGCAGAGGAGGGAGAGCTTGTACCTGAATAAAACCTGGTCTTAAAGGTGCCACTGGACTGTTTTGGACCAGGGGGCCTGGGGGGGGCTCTGCAACTTATACCTGGCTGCTTCTTGCTCTGACTGAGGGCTGCTGGGAGCAGGGGGTGGGGGCTTGTTGCATGTGCCCGCCCCCTGGGCTCTTTACTGCTGGAGCTCCGCTCCTGTGCGCTCCTGCAGGAAATGACCCCTGCCCTTGCCTCCCTGAGCCCCAGAGTGGTGGCTTTGGACTCCTAGGGCCAAATTCCACCTGTCGCATGTGATGCCAGAGGTCATTCTGGCTCCCCCAGCTCATGGGCTAGTTGTGGCAAATGGTTGGGAAGCTCTGTTTTTCTGTATACAGTTGTAGGGGCTTTATTGCAATTTGGTATGGCCTGATATTTTGTTCTTATTCCAGTGTGGGGTGTGTGGGGGGCAATGGAAGCTGAGTGATAGGGTCTCTCCAAGTGATTGCCAGAAGTGAGATGCGTCCTGGTCTTGTGTCTTACAGATAATCTTACAAATAGTCCTTTGCATTTATATCATGCTTTCAACTTTAAAAGGATCATAATGCTGATTGTGTGAACTTAGGCAAATCACGAGAGGTAGAGCAGGAAGGGTTGCATCAGTGCTTAGTTCTTGTGGCCCTTTCTTACATGCCCAGGGAAATGCTGATCGCCACTTTGGGGCCAGGAAGCAATTTTTCTCCAGGCCAGTTTGGCCCCCAGTCATCCTGGAGTTTTTTTTTTAATCATATTCTGGGCGTGGAACAGGGGCCACTGGGGTGTGTGGGGGTATTGGTGAATTTCCTGCATTGTGCAGGGGGTTGGACTAGATGACCCTGGAGGTTCCTTCCCACTCTATGAGTCTATGATTCTATAATTCACCCAGGCTGGCTGTGGGCACGCCAGCACCTCTGTCAGGCAGAAGTGCCTGAGATCCTCCCCCTCCCCTTTTCCTTCGCCCGACTTGGAGGCGAAGGGAAGGGAGAGGGGGGAAAGAATGGATCCCAGGTGCTTCTGCCTGTCAGAGGGGCTGGTGCACACTTCCGGTGATGTCAGGGGGTGTGGCATATGCTAATAAGTTATGCTAATGAGCTCCTGCTGCTCTTTTTCTATGAAATGACCCCTGGATATACTACAGCTGGGATGTGGAATGGTATAGCACTGCCCAATATTATCAGATCTTAGAAGCTAATCAGGGACAATAATTGGGTGGGAAACCACTACGGAAGACTTTGCAGAGGAAGGTAATGGCAAACCACTGCTGCTTAATCACTTGCCTTGAAAACTTGACAGCACTTTGCACATGCATATATTACAACAGTCAGCCTGGGAATTACTGCTGGGGAGCCCATATAGAAGTTCAGCATGTGAAAGTTTTTCATCTGACTCCGGCATGCATAGTTTTGATCTCCATGTTGTCCTCACTGCAACCCTGCATCGTAATACAGGGCAACAGAATGACCGATCCCAGGTACGGTTGCTAAACAGCTAGACAAAAAATGTCCTGTGCCTTTAACAGGATACAAGCGGTTGGCAACTTTTCATGGCATGGAGATAAATAACATCACCTGTTATTTACTGCAGATCAAACTGATATTAAAGGGACAGCTGAAGAGACCAGTTTAAAAGCTGGTAAGCCTAAATTCTAGCCCATCATTCTAACCACCACGCCATACTGGCTAATCCATGCCCAGAATACCATCATCTGCTAAACTTCTGCATGTCAGGTAATTAGGACAAAAGGGCTGTTGGGAGGGGGAGGAATTGACAACCTATTGCTTATTTGCCTGTCTAAATGTATATAAATGAAGAAACCCTTTGATAGGCTAGGCTAAAATAACCCAACCAATAAACCCTGCCTCTGCCTGCAACAACAGAATCAATCCACCCTCAACAGCCCAGTTGAAAATGGCCATGCTGCTGCGTGTAACTGGGAAAGCATAGCTCCTACAATTAGGATGCGATCCAGATAATATAAAGTGTACTGCACACATATGAAGCGTTGATTTGAACTTCCCTGATTTGGACTGCGCCCTGAATGCTTCCTAGCATTACCAGGTAAACTATGATTGTGTTCATTAGTATCATCCCAACGAAATAAACCTATCCTGGTTAAGATGGACAGGTCTACTATGCAACACAGAAGGGTCATAGTACGTGAATCAGTAAGCTGTGCTTTCCTCTGGTGCAAGAGCAGACTTTTGTGTCAGCAGAGTGTTAGGAGAGGAAAGCACTGCTGTTCTGACCAATAATTAGCTTGTGTGGTAACAAGCTAGGTTTTCTACTAAGGCCCCTGCCACACAGCAGGGAAAACACGAGGCGAAGCGCGGCTAAAGAGAGCCGCATCAAAAAAGATAGCGTGGGCGGGATCCCACGGATCCCGTGCACCGCGCGCTGTTGCTCCCCGGCATGATCACATGCCGGGGAGGAAGTGTCGGAGGCAAGGGGGAGGCTACCAAACTGCGCATGCTCAAGCATGCACAGTTTTGGCCGGAGGCTGGGATGTGCCGCTGCAAGGACGCGCGGCCGATCCCACGGCCAGTTTGAGCCGCTCTACTTCGCATGAACCACCCAGGTAGGTGGTTCTTTTTAGAGTGGGTTTTCGCGCGGAAGAGACAGATCGGGGACGGACAGGCAACGATTCCCAGATGTTGCCGTGGGATCGCGCCCGTTTGATCCGCCCCCGTTCTGTCTCGCTCCCGGACCAAAACCCCTCGTATGAACGGGGCCTAAGACAGTCAGTATTCAGAAATGGCTGTTTTAGTACAGCTGTTGGGATTTTGCAGCCTCTCCTGTTGCTGACTTTTCTGGGGCTATTCACTATGCCCCTGTGTCAGTCCTGGATGAAATGGAAGCAAGTCAAAGGAAAGTCCTGAGAGGCTTCCAAATTTGACAGCTTTCTTTGAAATCACTTCAGCCTCTGATTCATCCATTCAGTGTGAGAACAAACCAGAGATTAATAGAAGTTCACGGACTGTTATCTCATGCCGAATTAATAATTCTGTTACAACATACTCGTGGTCCTCTGGTGCAGAAATACAGATGGTGTCATTTTTTCTAGGAGTAACAGGGAAAAGCAACACCTGTTGAATTTCTGGTTGCTAGATAGCAGTAGCAACTGTTTCTTCAATCCTGCCTTAGGTTCTAATATTGATCTCTGTGGCATCTCTCCAGGAGGACCATTAACATACTCGTGGTCCTCTGGTGCAGAAATACAGATGGTGTCATTTTTTCTAGGAGTAACAGGGAAAAGCAACACCTGTTGAATTTCTGGTTGCTAGATAGCAGTAGCAACTGTTTCTTCAATCCTGCCTTAGGTTCCAATATTGATCTCTGTGGCATCTCTCCAGGAGGACCATTCGCACATGAAGTTAATCTTCAAGACAAGAAATTTGTTGTCTTGATCTTGCAAGGAGTTTCCATTAAGCCAAGGGTATAAACTGCATTCCTCCAACTGGAATCTAAGAAAACTCTTAAAGAAGGCATTCTTTCAAGATAAACCCTTTTTGTTTGTTACAGATAAAGCCTTTTTGCTTGTTACAGTTTTGGCACTGAATAAACATGAAAGAAGAAATGATCCTCCTCATACATGTAGTGCGAATATGGCAACATGCAGATATCTGGCTTTGGCACATGTGAGCACATGCTCTCAATAAATCTGAATTTCTAGTCACACATACCAAACGTGGAAAATATGTGTGTTTCCCTGTTCACACTAAATGGTGACCACTTGAATCAGGAGGATCAAAGGGAGTATCACCTCCTCTTATGCATGGTTTGAGCACCAAAATTGTCATGACTGAAGATGGCTATAGGTATTAGCCAGTTGTGTTCACAGAGGCATCAAAACAGGCCAGTTCTCAGTCAAATCTCCTAGTATATTAGCTTCCACCTTTCGAATTTCCACATGATTTAAACTTAGGACCAGCCTACGTCTTAACAGTCCATACTAAAGTGGCTGTTGCTCTGAAGTTGAAAAAAAAAAATCTTATTCTGTTCCAGCAGAGAGAACAGCTGCCAGCCCTTCCCCGATCCAATCTTTAACCTTGGTTATACTTGCAAACATAAATGATTTGTTTGACATTTCAGCATACATTTTTTAAAAAGTCAAAAGTATTTTTAAGCATTTGGTAGTATCAGTATTAAACATCTGGCATTCTGAAGGACACACTAGGAACAAAGAGAAGATAATGGAATAGCATTCTGACAACCAAATTTGCTACAGATGTTCAGTTGTATTGTTTTAGCTATTGGTCCCAGCAATGTTTCCTGGAGATGGGAGTGAAGTGGGAGGGGGAATCTTGGGCTTCTACTATAGTAACTCTATTCTCAGAGAGGTTCTCCAGAGAAGATAGCTGCTGTCCCAGATTTAGGCTGTCACAGGATTCAAGACTATCCAATATAATCATATTATATGAAGTAGTAGAGCCCCATTTCCTTCTTTTGTAGAATCCTGCTTAGTTTCTGAGATCTGATGAGATCAGACTAGCCTGGGTTATCTAGGTCAGGGTGTCTGTCTATCTAAAAGAAAGTCCCCTCACCATAAAATCAATGCCCAGGCCAAACCCCTGGACCTAGAAACACGAAATTTGGGGAGAGCACTCCTACCATGATGTAGATACTCACTAAGAAGGCATTTTAAGAAATTTGACCCCTAAAGGGGGCAAAAGGGGCAAAATGCGCTGCTACCTCTTTGCACCCCGCACTCTCTGATTGGTCAGCTGCAGAGCTCAGGGTTCTGAGTTTTTAAAAAAAAGTTACAGGAGACTGCAGAGAGCTAATGACATTTGAAGAAAACAGGAATGGCCAACCACCTGTGAGGTGTAGCAATGCTGCTGGTCAAGCCTCCCCGATGACTTCAAACACCCCCCCACCTCCTACACCTGACAGGCAGCTATCTGTAAGGTGCAGCAGTGGGTGCAGGGTGCTTAAAGCCATCAGGGAGCCTGCCCCAGCAGTAATATCTTAGTGATATTGCTGGCCTAGCCTCCACAACTGCTTTAGCCACACCCCAAATTTATATAAAAGTGGTTTCCTGTATTAGGTTATTTAACTTCTCATAATGTGGGTTCTAGAAAATTGGTTCATATGAATTTACTTAATATCTGATTGCTTGGATGTTGTTTTGAATACGTAGTTATGTCACACTTCTTAAATGTAACA
Organism: Gekko japonicus; assembly: GCF_001447785.1. Classification (NCBI taxonomy): domain Eukaryota; kingdom Metazoa; phylum Chordata; class Lepidosauria; order Squamata; family Gekkonidae; genus Gekko; species Gekko japonicus. The sequence continues at coordinate 467,206 of NW_015169206.1, forward strand.
TAAATAAGAAGCATTTATGTTTAAAAAAAGATGTATACCATGCACCCAAAAACAACAAAAATTCAATGCCCAGGCCAACCCCCTGCACCAAGAAACCCAAAATAAGGGAATGCATTCATACCATGATGTCAACCCCCATTACGAAGAAATTTCTGAGAACCATGACCCCTAAGGGGGTAAAAGTGGGGCAAAATGTGTTCTCCCAATTGTTTTCCATGTGCCTGGCAGGCTGCTACCTCCTTGCCCCCCCCCCAATTAGTCACCTGTGTGGCTCAGAGTAAAACCTGCCTGCTTGCACCCATAAGAACAGAAGAGAAGCCAATGTTGGATCAGGTCAATGGCCCATCCAGTCCAACACTCTGTCACACAGTGGCCAAAAATACCAGGTGCCATTGGGAGGTCCAGCAGTGGGGCCAGGATACTAGAGGCCCTCCCACTGTTGACCCCCCCCAAGCACCCACCTCCCTCTGATTGCTCAGCTGTGGTTCTCAATGTTCTGAGGTAAAAACACAGTTAAAAGAGACTGCAGAATGTTGAGGACAGTTACAGATTGGACCCTACCAGAACTAACAGCCAGGATCTACCCTGATATTGCCAGTATCACAGAGAAGTCCATGGACAGCCTGTGCGAGCATGCCATTCTGACCCCCAAGAACAACAGGGCTACCTCTGTAATGAAACTCTAATTAACTTCTTCGAGGGGGGAGAAATGGAGTACAGATCTGTGGACTCAGTGGAGCAAATGGATGACATGGTCCACTGCCCTGTAGAGTTTCTCAACACCCTCAGTCCTCCTGGCTTCCCAGCCCATAAGCTTCTCCTCAAAGTGGGGACTCCAGTGATGCCTCTGTGGAAACTCAACCCACCAAAATTCTGCAATGACACCAGACTGCAAGTGAAGGCCCTGCACAGGAACATCTGCACATACCACTCATACTATCAGAAAACCCCTTTGAGTTCAAGAGGCTGCAGTTCCCCCTCAAGGTCTGCTTTGCTATGACCATCAACAAGTCCCAAGGCCAGACACTGAAGGTGGCAGGAATTGACTTAATAGACGACTGCTTCTCACATGGACAGTTCTATGTGGAATGCTCCAGAGTGAACCTGAGGGCAGAACCACCAATGTGGTCTACAGAGAGGTCCTTCAGTAGAGAGAAAAACCAGTATGTATGTTTCACTTCATGCTACACTTTTTATGCTACAATCCTCTCCATTAGAATTCCTACAACAAATGTTACATTTCAAACTTCACATCATCAGTATTATAACTGAAGCACTGCAGTATCAGGCTAGTCAACTATAAAATATGCACATATATCCACTGTTGTTCTTCTGTCCTGTCAACTACTATTCCAAAATGTCCTGCCTTTCACAACCAACTAGTAAAGCTGGGTAGGGGAATCCATTTCAATACATGTAATTATACATTGATTCATTTGAAAACTCTTTTCCCCTAAAACCACATTCATTACAACAGTCAGATTTGTAGCGCCTCAGTGGAATTGGGAACTGCAGAGTACATTTATTTCAACATAGCACATGCCAATAAATGCAGAGGGAATGCACTGTATTGGAGACTTTAAAATAAATGTCCCTTCAGTTTCCCAAAAGTAATTTATTTCCCAGCTGCAGCTAAAGGCAGGAGGTCACATCAGCAGGAAGCAGGAAAGCATTCATAGACTATCCCCACTATTGGAAGATTTCCCCCCCCTCAGTGTAAAGTCTATATTGCAAGCAATTTGCTTGTGTGATGGCCCCATCCACTTCCCTCCCTCAGAGGCAAGATTTTCCCTCCATTTTTCTTTCCCTTCACTGACTGAGCCACCCTAGTAATGTGTTTTCTTCTTTGCTGAAGAACTCTGGCTGTACCACCCTGTCACAATATGATATTTTGGCTGTCGGCTCAGCCCAGGAACCTGAGAGAAGGATCAGGAGCCTACTCTTTAACTTAAACAATTTAAATGGCACTCAAGGCATTTTGAAATTCAAAAATAACAAAATATTTTATTTAACACAGAGGGAAAAGGTCAGGTGAAATCAGGGGTTGAAACTTCTGAGGTTAAAACCAGTACATGCATAGATGTTAGTTTTTATATTTCAAACTAATGAGAGTTTCTTAAGCTTTTCACAGTGACATAAATCTTTATGTTGGCTGCGGTCACACGCAACATTAGCCACGCAAGAGATACGGAAGACAAGCGGAGTTTCCGGTCGCGATCTCAGCAGCACATCTGGGAAGCACTCTTTCCAGTACCCAAACCCCTTCTCTTGAAACACCAGTATCCATTTTGAGTTTTTAATTGACTCTTAAGGTTTCTAATGGAAGTTTCCAACCACACCAGACCAGGGATCTCTGCACTCCTCATAGCTAACTGACTGGGTAGGGAAATTCTCCTCTCACTAGAGGATCTATCACCTTTCATTGGCCCGAATGGGAGTCTTTGCCTACTTCTCAAACTTCCTTGCCAACCTTCCCCCAGCTCTCCTGTCTGTGTTAAACTGCTCTCAGGCAGGGCTGAATTCCGAAACTGTCAGTACTTGACTCTTCAGCTAGGGCTGAAATCAGACTGAATTCTCCTCTGCATCCGGTTCAGAAATCTTTCTCTCTTTGACTGATACTAACCAGTCAGATCTCTTGGGACAGCCTGTCACTCAAGGCTCCCTGGCTCTGTGAATTAACCCTTTACAGTCCTTTATCTGTTTACACAGCACTTCTAAGCTTTTAAAAGTGCACTCCATCACAACTTGCAATACCAGTTTGCAGTAGCAGCCCCATATTTGCTATACAATTTAGTGAGAAACACGGAGCATTTAATAATCAAAACTGTAACATATAGGCAACGTGAGATAAATTGAGATCGAAGGGCTGCCAAAGCTCTGAAGCTTCAGAATTGGTTATATTTTAGTTGCCACAAAGTTGGTTTTTACTATTAGAGGGGGAAAGCATACCAAAAAAAACCTGGTACCCCTTGAACACTGTGCCAAATTTCTTTCCATTTACCCCCCCCCCAACTTCCCGCAAAATCCCTACAGGTTTTGTTTTAGGAAGAGACTCCAAATGTACTAAGAATTTTTCTTGAGGTAAATTTGGTAGTAACTCTGATTTCCTATGATGAAGAAGCATTTTGCTAATGGGAGCTTCTGACACATTAGCCACTGGATACATTTTTGATATAAGCAGAAACCAATTTGTAGGGAACATGGCTGAAACCTCCAGTGAAAAAGCCTGCCTGAGAACCAGCTAGTGTTGAGCTGGATGAAGACAGGGGAGGAAGGGGGTCAAACTCAGACATGCAGTGGGGGATCTTGGGCAGGCCACTGTTTCTCAGCCTGATATACCTCATGGCCAAGTTTTTTTGTGGGCATTCTTATCTATATATCTAATTCCCAACATGTCCCCACCATGAGGATATCTAAATCTGCACATCGGGGGCACTTGGGGGGCATGGAGATTTTCCTGCACATTTGGGGCAATCCCCAGATGTGCAGAAAAATCTAAAAACTGTAAAAAAAATATAGGGGGGTATTTAAATCCCCCCAAATGTAGAAAAGTGTTCACTGCGCATGTGCAGGAAATGCACTGGGAACGGTGCTTCGCAGCCATTGCAGGTGGGGGGCTTGGCGGGCCTGTAGCTGCATGGGCCTCACTGTCGCTGCAGGGGGTTGGGGGAGAAGGTTTGTCTGCAAGTATTTAAATCCCCCCCCAAAGTGTGTAGTTGGGCTGCGGCGGCAGTGGCTTGACACCGCAGAAGAGCAGGTGGTCACAGAGCCTCCCCCCACCACCGCCACGGCCATGCCGCCCGGCTGCTGCTGCTGCCCCAGCACCCGCTCGCCGGCTGGGTGGGGGGGGGCGGCGGCCAGTGCAGTAGAGTCCCTGTGCCTGCCCATCACACTGCGGCTCTCTCCCTTCCCTCCACAGCTGCCTTCTCTGCATCTGGCACCCCCCAGTCTCCTGGCGGTTTGCCTCGCCAGCTCCCTCACACACAGGCATGCTTCTACCCTTGCGCAGCAGCCCCACTTCATGTGTGCATGCCTCTCCCGCTTCCTCAGCTCCCTCCCGTGAGTATCGTGGGTCCCTCTTCTTATTCTCTAATTCCTTGTAGCTAAGGGAAGTAGGATAGGCTGTGTTCCTCTAGTGTGATGAAATGAAAGTCCAGCGGGATCTTAAAAACCAGTGACATTCAATTCAACATGAGCTTTCGTGTGTCACAGCTCACTTCTTCAGGTAGCTCATATTGAAATACATGCTGTTAGGCTTTAAGGTGCCACTGGGCTTTTATTTTACTTGCTAGGACAGACTAACGAGGCTACCTCTTTGCATTCGTATAGTGCATACAGCCAAGGAACTAAACTACACTGTTATTCTGCCTTTCAAAACAGGACATCATCTTCCTTGAAGATTTTGCTCTGGGCCAGTACCCAATTTCCCCCAATGAAAATTTAGTCAGTAGACAGATGCAACAACCTACTACAATAGACATGTTATGCTAAACACATTATTATTTTTGTCCTTACTAGAAAACAAGCTATAGAAAGCAATCACCAGCCCCACTGGTGAACCTCCTGATGGCACTGGTATTTCTGGCCACTGTGTGACACAGAGTGTTGGACTGGATGGGCCTTTGGCCTGATCCAACATTGGCGTCTCTTATGTTCTTATGTTCTTATGAAAGATTTCAGTTTCACCAGGCAGAAGCTATTGTCTCATCAGGCTATCCCAGCTGTTTAAAGATTCATTGGCTGTAGCTGGCTAAGAATTCCCCTCATCCCCAATAGATGGGTTCTGTTCAGGGTTTCCTAAGGAGCAGTTGTGGCTAGGCAGAGAAGGAATGTAGTGCCACAATCTCATGAGTGAAGATAACTTTTAGTTCAAGGTCTTAATGCAAGATTTGTAAATAAGTATGAGTCATCTGGCTTGGGTAGGTTTTCTCCTGTTTTCCTCTAACAGCTGCATATCAAACAAAAATTGGACTGGACTAGCTCCTCCCAACCTGCAAATGCACAGATGAAAAATGCTGCATGGGGTGAATTTGTTTTATCATGCAGCTATTAAAAGCACAGATCCTCTGTCAAAAAGAAAGGTAGCAACCCTTTTTCTTGGTTTGCAAGGAACACATTGGCAGAAGAAGGCTGACTCCCAAAACAATAAAACAGGTATCCAGTGGCAAGACTAACAAAAACCTATTACAGCATAAACTTTTTTGAGCTCCCTCCATCAGATACACTGGAGTGACCCAAGCAAAGGATTTCAAATTTATCCCCTTTTTTTGTTTTGCCCCTTAAGACCCCCATTATAATTCCACTTTTCCCTTGTTCAAACTGAATCCAGGATTCTTTATTTTTGTATCCCTTTCTGTTATTTCTGATTGATTTTTTTTAAAAAAACGTGAAATGTACACATTTTTCAGTGTCATTTGTGCATCAGTAGATCAACATTGACTGTGTGGATCATGTAAAGTTATGGTTGGCTTTCTTTTATATATATATAATACTCATTTCAAAGAAATGAGTGTGCCCCAACATCTGATTGTTTTGATGTGCAAACTATACTCCAAATAAGAGGCCACTGTTAGGACAGAATGGTTTCCAGCTGGTGAATATGTCAGACAAGGATGTATTTTATCTCCCTGTTACTTCAGTCTATATGCAGAACACATAATGAAAGCTGGATTAGATTTAGATGAAGGTGGAGTGACAATTGGTGGAAGGAACATTAACAATCTGAGATATGCAGATGACAACAGTTTGTGGCCAAGGGACTGAAGGAGCGAGGGGGACTGGAAGAATTACATAAGACAACATTAACTTGGTGAGAAAATGGCCACAGCCTTTATTAATTACAATTGTAGAAGTACAGGCACAGCATAGGGCAGGATCCATAATCAGGTGACCCACCTGTCAGCCAATAATAGATGGGCCTGCCTGTTGGGGGAGTACTATGGAATGGCAAGCCCATTGGTCCCAGCTGAATATTCACCACCGGAAGATTGGAGCTGGGCACCAACCCACGAGCTGGGCATAACACAGATGAGCTCCCCTCTCAAGACCCCTCATGGGGGTCCCCAGACCAGGGGAGGCAGGCACACCAGCTCAGCCTCCCAAAATCTGGATCTGGCCAAGTGCCCCAAACTTTTCATAAAGGCTGTGACACAGCATGCAACACAACCCACATACTAAAGACCCACCAAACACTATAGCAATGGATGATGAGTAGGGGGAGTCAGAAGCCAACCGACCCTGCAGCAGCTTGCTGAACAAAGACGTTCTGGGGCCAGAGTGAGCAACTCTGGCTTCCAGGCCCCCCTGGAATCCCCGCCCCTTGCCTCCAAGCAGTGGCAAAAGTCAAACACTGCAGCCACAACCCCTGCCAGGAATCCTGACTCCTCCTTCCTCTCGCTTCCCAGCCCAGCAACCCCAAATGTGGCCTTAGGTAAATCCAGGACCATTGCTTACTGGCAGAAAATAATGAAAACTTGAAATAACTACTGATGCAGGTTAAAGCAGAAAGAGCCAAAGCAGGATACCAAGAAGACAAAATTAATTACTGGGGAATTACACAACTTTAAGGCTGACAATGAAGAAATTGAAATTGCTCAAGATTTTCTATTCCTTGGTTTAATCATCAACATCTGATCTCCAGGGGACAGAGATCCCATCCCCAGAGAAAATGGCTGCTTTGCAGGGTGGAGTCTGTCGCATCATGTGCCACTGAAGAAGTCCCTCCCCTCCTGAAACCCCGCCCTCCCCAGGCACCACCCCCAGATCTCCAGGAATTTCCCAACCCAGAGCTGGCAACTCTAGAGGGAGTGGAGCCCTTTCTCCCCTTCGTCTCTGAATTATATAATTGAAAACTAACTCATTAATATCGGTCTTCAGAGCTGGATTTCTGCCGGGAACGAGTCTGTTGCCTATTTTGAATAAAATGTTTGCAATGCAATTATATCAAGACAAAATAGCTGTCAGAAGCTACTTTATAATACAAGTATTGAAAATATAATGGAAATATAAAATATACTCCTAGGAACCAATAGGGTGAACTGCTCAGGCATGGTAATCACTCACTTGAGCTCATTTGTTAAATGTACAAATGTTTTTCATCTTAGCCATGCCGCGCGCGTGTGTGTGTGTGTGTGTGTGTGTGTGTGTGTGTCCTGGCACAATAAATAACAAGTAATAAATGCCTAAATAAAAGCGAGAATATTTTATCTCTGGTTTTGGAGCAGTAACTGAATGATATCCAATTAAATGCATGTAGCATTTTTGTCATTGACTCATTGCTTTTTGTCTTTGACTTGTTTATTGTCACGATTATATAGAGATTCGCGGCTATGTACAGATCTGAGGACTGTGCAGAACAGATCAGCATGACTGCAGGCAGAGTAACTGCTCCACCCTCCGTTCAAACGGCTTCACTTCACCTATAGATTTCTCATAGCAATGGCAGGACCACTGCATAAGTGGAGAGATTTGGTCTGCAAAAGCTTGGCTTCTGTGGAACTATAGCACCCTCTAACGGCCCATTAACCAACCGCAGGTATTTATGCATCATGCTCCCCCCTAAATAACAGGAGGAAAATGCTGACAGAACAGATGGGGTTTAGCAATGTGTGCCTGTAAGCTGATATTTCTCATGGCAAGCACAATCTCCTAAAATTAAATTGATATTTATCAAATGTTCCCTTTTGCAGTGGAATGCACTTTTCCATTTTCTTCGAGAAGTTAAAAGTCTGCATTCTCCTTGACGTTCAGAGTTCTCTCACAATTTCCAGGCTCTTTTCTTATTAACCATTTTCTCCCTTGAGTTCGTGGAATGAATATTCATTTTGATTGTATGCTCCGAGGGGAAGATCTGATGTGTTACAGAAACGAATGGTGGACTAAAGTAATGTTGAAACTGGAGCAGGGAATTAGACAATGAGGCTCTCTTAAGATTCAAAAGCAAAAATTCTAGGCCAGCACCCTTATTTACAATTTGTATTTAATGACGGAAAAAATTAGGCTATGTCAGCCTCATTAACCTACATTAGAAATCAAAAAGCTCTGATGTGAATCTACACAAGGCAGGAATTCTCATTAAAGGCTTCGACTCCATTCTCATTTCTGTTAATTTTGGGCAGGCATTTTTATAACATAGAAAGCTCTGCTGTAATTCATACATATAAAACTGGCTTTCTTGTGGGTGCCATGAAGGACGGACAGGATCCAGCATGGTTCATACGGTGCTTTTCTTTTCTCCTCATTTGTCCCCTAAAGAGGAGTGCTATGCAGTGCTGTCTTACTGACGTGGCTGGCCCAGGAACAGTAACTTACAAACCCATAACTGATATGCAGTCATAACTTCTTGCCAGTCAGAATAATTATGCTTGATGGTGGTGGAAAATGCTGTCAAGTCACAGCTGACTTATGGCAACCCCTGGTGGGGTTTTCAAGGCAAGAGGCAAGACAGTTCGTGGGTGGTTTGCCATTGCCTGCCTCTGCGTAGGAGTTTCCCAGGCTGTGACATGGTAACGGAGGAGTTTCATGTGTGTTTGGAGAGGGGCCATGGCTCAGTGGTAGAGCATCTGCTTGGCATGCAGAAGGTCCCAGGTTCAATCCCTGGCATCTCAGTTAAAAAGGACCAGGCAGCTGGTGATGGGAAAGACCTCTGCCTGAGACCCTGGAGAGCGTCTGCCAGTCTGAGTAGACAATACTGACCATGATGGACTTGATGGTCTGATTCAGTTTAAGGCAGCTTCAACCCTGGGCTTCCTTGGTGGTCTCCCATCTAAATACTAACCAGGGCCAACCCTACTTAGCTTCTGAGATCTGATGAGAGCTGGCTAGCTTGGGCTGCGCAGGTCAGGGCAGTGGGGCTTTAAGTGTGCCTGACTCTTTGTCTGACTGTGGTTAAGTTCTTCTGCTTGCTCATTACAGCTATCACTTCAGTACTTGAATGAGGGGAACAGCTATCAAGAATCCATTACCATGGATCATTCTGTATTATCTCTTCAGGCAGTTATACGACAACAGACACAAACTAGAAGGGTAACTGGGTCTCTCAAAACAAAAGTCCTGTGGTACCTTGAAGACCGACATATTTGTTGAAGCATAAGCTGTCATGCACTAGAGGCCACCATCAGAAGTATAACATTGATTCCCAGCAGAATATATATAGACAGAAAGGGGGGGGGGAACGACTGTGAAATGTAGATTATTGCATTTCCTTGCCAGACTCAAAAGTATACAAGGTAAGTACAGTAAGCATTCAGCCTGATTGCAATCCGTAATAATGAGTTATTCTAGTCATGTTAAGTCCATGATACTCACTCTGCAGCTCATTTGAAGTTACTCTTAGCCAAAAAAGCCACATATACTTCCATCCCGGGCATGAGGCCTGCACCTGAAAGAAGCTAACAATTAAGCCATTCCTCAGATTGCAGCTATTTCAAGGTGGGAACCAACTGCCAACAACAAGTCCCACCGGGAAGGGCCTGGCTTAGATTCCTGAAACATAGGGAAGTTGCCACACTGGGGAATGGTGCTCTGAACAGCAAGTCAAAGAGCCACATGTGGCTCCCAAGTGAGTTAAGCAATTTAACACCTGGAGTGCTTAAGAAAGATATCAGCTCTGTTTAATCCTTTGTTATAAGAGTCCTTTCTGGGTGTTTGTTTGTTTGTTTGTTTGTTTTCTGCAACAGGCTAACAAGGTTAACTGACTGACAGGGCTCTTTTTGTAGCAGGAACTCCTTTGCATATTAGGCGACATACCCCTAATGTAGCCAATCCTCCAAGAGCTTACAGAGCTCTTATTACAGGGTAAGCTCTTGGAGAATTGGCTACATTAGGGGTGTGTCGCCTAATATGCAAAGGAGTTCCTGCTAACTCCTGGTGAGTTCAATAGGATTTACTGCTGAGTACTGCCAACCTAGCAGTTCGAAAGCAAGAAATTGCAAGCAGATAAATAGGTACCACTTCAGTGGGAAGGTAACAGCATTCTGTGCGCCTTGGTGTTTATTCATGCCGGCCACATGACCACGGAAACGTCTTCTGACAGCGCTGGCTCTTCGGCTTTGAAACGGAGATGAGCACCGCAACCCTAGAGTCAGATTCAACTGGCTTTCGAGCAAGGGAACCTTTACCTTTACCTTTAGACTTTGCTCCTAGAGCTTCTTACATTGTTCCTATTAACTCACTGGCTCTCACCTTTCCAATGTGAGGAGATCTTGAGTAAATGTCACAGAATTGGGCCACAAACTGTCCCCTGTTTGCAATGTTTCATATATTCTAAGTAAAGTATACTTCCTAATTCCCATGATCAATTATGGTTCTTACATTACCTTTAATACATCAAAGATTCACCCTGAATGTGATTTTGCTCATGTCCTTTTCTTTATTTATTAAACGATTATTGTTCCATTGTCATGAACTATTTTTCTCAGATCAGGTATCCTATTATATATATATATATGGTTTGGTATTTTGGATCAACTTGGTATCTCAAACGTAACATCAATATATGCTTTCCCCTGTATAGTTCATTTCATATCAAGAATGAGAACACTGTACATTAATGAAATGGTTTAGATTTTCATTGTGAACAGACTGACAGTTCTTTAAAACATTTACTGAGTCTCCTGAATGTGTAACACTGGTAGAATGCTGCGGCTGTACTTTCTTAAATGAAGTAACATTTACATGTTTAGAGTTTTGCATCCATGCAGACTGTGGGTCAGTTTATCCCCAGAAGTTTGATTGGCCACTTTGTTATCAGAGTTGTACATGAAAGATTACCAGAGCTGTATATGAGAAATTGGATCACAGATATATGATTTAAATGCTCCCCCTTTCCCCTCCATGATTGGCTAATATAAACAAAAGTCTACAACAACTGTACGAAGCCATTCTGCAAGAGGACTGTAACAGAAACAATTCTGAAGAAGACAGTGAAACAGTGTCTTCATTAGCTGGCAGACTGTCAATTGTTATACTTTACTGATTGTCATAATTCACTTTTACCATGCACTGAATTTGTATACCTTAATGGTCATACTTCACTGTATCATGCACTGTATCTGTGGACTGTTTTCACTGACTGCACTGTGGACAGTTAAGTATATCAGCCTGTTTTTCCTTTTGTGTAGCCTATGATTCTCACGCTGTCAACATCAATAGGATTTTAGCCACCGATCCCAGCAGAGTTGGGGGTTGCAGTTGTAACTTGATTGTTGAGGGTTGACTGCCAAAATGTATAGCCTCTGGTAGACACAAAACATGATTTCTGGGGTTTCCCCACACCACAAAGACAGCTTCTTCTATGAAAACTGGGGTGGCCCCATTCTGAAAGTCTTCTCCCACCAGTCTGCAAATCTTTGCCCCATTCCTTATGTTCCATGCACGGCTCACATGGATCGGTCTCATCACATGGAAAGTCTCCATGCCAACATGGCATCTTTCTGAAGGCTCTTGGTATTCACATATAGTATTAGGGTTCTGCTCAAGAGGAACAATATTCATATTTCACCCAGTGGATCCATGTGGGTTTATTGAGGCTTATTGGGGGTGCATGGATACCAGAAACTGTTTAAGGAAGGAGCCATGTGGCCTACACAGGAGATCTGTATACTCAAGTGGAAAAAGAGGTCAGACCCATGAGAAGAAACGGGAAGCAATGTTCACTGTCGTAACAGCTTCACCTGCAGATTTCCAAGCACAGGACCTGTGGAAACTGTGGGACAGGTCTGCAGATTCAGAAAAGAGCATATGATTATGGAATGTCCTATATTTAATGAGCTGAGGGCTAATTTAATTACTCCTTTACTTAGAAATAAGGAAATGCCCACTGAGGCATCTGACAGTATGCGGGCACAGGTGATATAGTTACTACCGGACATAAATGATTTTGTTGCTCTCTCTGTGGCAAAATTTATGGGGGCAATAATTACACTAAGTAAGGCATTATTTTATTTTATAATATATTTTTTGCTCAAGGCTATTGCTATACACACAGTACTAGATAGATGGAGATTAAGAAAAAGAACAGTTTGTTGACAGGAACTGGAAGAAGCATAAGAGCAGCAGCAGTACACCTCAGCAGTTCAGGAGAAAAACATCTGCTTGGCATGCAGAAGGCCTCAGGTTCAGTCCCTGGCATCTTCAGTTAAAAGGATCAGGGGGGTTAAATGGAAGAGCTCTACCTGAGAGCGTGGAGAGCTGCTTTCAGTCAGAGCCAACAATGCCGGCCTTAATAGCTCAGTGGTCAGACTCAGTATACTCAATATAAAGCAACTTCCAGGATGGAATTGAGAGTGTTAGACGAGAGAAAGATAAGAGGTATTTGTTGAGTTGGCAAAGAGAGCAAAAAGTGGCAAGGCAGATGATGAAAGGCAACACCAGCTGCTTTGTCAGGCTGTAATGATATTGCCCTGTCAGAAAAGGCACACATCAATTTTTATGGAAGGAGGTGCCTCCTTGAAACTGCTCTGTACCCTTTCCCCCCAAGGCCCTGACTTTATAGTCCATAATTTCTATTCATGATGAGTCTAAACAGGATGAGTCATGGATGAAACCGAAGTGCCGGTCAGTCCTAGCAAACTGGCCTTTGTATAACCGTGCAATCCTGCAACTGGAAATAGTGAAATTTAGTAGTAAAGAACAGACATCATTCTCATAATCTCAGTTTTCTCATATTTGTATTAGAAACTCATGTGTAGCCTCAGGGCTTCAAAACAACCTGGAAAACAAGAGGCCAAAGCAAGCACTGAAGATGGGACTCAGTGACCTGCATTTTTACTACTACTACTACTACCACCACCACCACCACTACTACTACCACCACCACCACCACCACCACTACTACTACCACTACTACTTCAATTTATGAAGCAGGGCTCTGGGTGATATATATCGATAATAAAACAACAGATAAAATTGTACAACAAACCAATATACAGTTAAGCATGTAATTAAAAAGCTAAAATCCAAGACGGTGTCCTACTAAATCTTATTCCCATGCTGGACTGCGCCACCGCCCCATGGGCAGGGCAGGAGGAGGGAGACAGATAAGACAAAGAGAAAGAGGGAAGGTGTCAGTGGTGGGTCATACCATTGCTGTCCTCAACAAAAATCTTTGCCTTGTCCATGGTCAGCACTAACACGATACGTGCCGTCCTAAGCAGAATGATGCCCCTGTCAGTCCACTGAGGCCAGTGGGCTTAGAAATGTGTAGGGTTTTGGGTTTTTTTGGATTGCACTGTATGCGTTACAATGTATGAAATGCATGAAACAGCATAGATACTCCATGGTGCAGAATTCTGATTTTGTTTTTAGAGTACTGTTGGGGCTTGGAGCCTAATTCTGCAAAATGTTTCAGAAATAATGCCCCTCATTTCAATGAGACTTACTTTCTAGTACGTATATTTTTTTTACTGCAAAGTTAGAAATTTGGCCTGCAATATCTATTTCTATTACAATTTTGTTCTGCCATCTTTCATCGATGTCATATGGAACAACTGGCTGTTCCATTTGATCCTTACAACAACTTTGTGAGATTAGATAGTATGCGAGAGTGTAACTGAACTCAAGGCTATCCAAATTAGCTTCACAGCCAAGAGTGGATTAGAAAGAAATTTCCCCCCAGTCCTAGCCTGCCACTCTAACCTCTACACCACACGGCCCACACAAGACTGTCTTCCTTTCTGATATGCAATTGGCACTTGTCTCATCAGACACAGATTTGGGCTCCCTTCTTTGTATGCAGGGGAACTCTTATCTTGTCATGCATCATCTGAAGGTGCTGCCGAGGTATCTCTGCACACGCACAAACTCTGCTCCTGTGCAAAACCTGCCGAAAAGGAACCGCATAAAAAAGGGGTAGAGGGGAAACCCGAAAGAAATAACATGGCATTGCCCTGAAGGAGGCAGCCTGATGGGTAGCCAATGGGCCAGCCTGCATCAAGGTCCACTCAATCGCTTTCCCGGAGTTCAAGGAATCCAGACTGTATTCTTTTTTTCTTTTCTTTTTTAATGAGTTATGCCTTCTTAAAATCCCTGCATTATCATGTGGTTTACCCACCAAAGTGGTTTCACATATTGCACTGTTCTTGTGTACATATGAAACGTTTTATGTGCACATGTGAACTAAACATATAGTACCTGTGCGTGATAATTATGTTTGCAAATATGCATTATACAGGTAAAAAAGGTAAAGGTAAAGGTTCCCTTGCTTGAAAGCCAGTCGAATCTGACTCTAGGGTTGCGGTGCTCATCTCCGTTTCAAAACCGAAGAGCCAGCGCTGTCAGAAGACGTTTCCGTGGTCATGTGGCCGGCATGACTAAACACCAAGGTGCACGGAACGCTGTTACCTTCCCGCTGAAGTGGTACCTATTTATCTACTTGCAATTTCTTGCTTTCGAACTGCTAGGTTGGCAGGAGCTGGAACTAGAGACGGGGGCTCACTCCGTCTTGCGGCACCCGGGTCTCGAACTGCTGACCTACTGACTTTCCACAGCCTGCAGTGCAGCGTCTTAACCACTTGAGCCACCGCAGCTCCATTATACAGGATTGGCCTTGGTCCCGGTTTTACTTAAGAAGAACACTGCTGGATCATACCAATGGTCCATCTAACCCAGCATCCCATCCCCCAAAGTGGTTTGGCAGATGCCCTGGAAGGGCCAGAGCATGCAAGCAGAGACCAAAGCCCCCTCCCTTGCTACTGTCCACCAACAACTGGCATTCAGGGGCATTTCACCTCTGAATATTCCCATATGGCCATCATGGCTAATAACTCTTGACATATCTTTCCTCCATGAGTTTGTCTAATCTCCTTTTAAGGCTGCGGTGGCTCAAGTGGTTAAGACGGTGAACTGCAGGCTGTGGAAGGTTGGTAGTTCAGCAGTTCAAACCCCGAGTGTGCCGCATGACGGTGTGAGCTCCCATCTCTAGTTCCAGCTCCTGCCAAGCTAGCAGTTCGAAAGCAAGAAATTGCAAGTAGATAAATAGGTACCACTTTGGTGGGAAGGTAACAGCGTTCCGTGCACCTTGGTGTTTAGTCATGCCGGCCACATGACCACGGAAATGTCTTCGGACAGCGCTGGCTCTTCGGCTTTGAAACGGAGATGAGCACCGCAACCCTAGAGTCGGATTCGACTGGCTTTCAAGCAAGGGAACCTTTACCTTTAAGCAAATGATAATCACCACCTGCAGTGGCAGTGAGTCCCACAAGGTAATTGTACAGTGCAAAGAAGTGAGGGTCAACACATGCACCCAACACACACGCCCCGTTTGCAGTATAATCCTAGGTATCTTTACTCAGAAGAAAACCCCACTGAATCCAATGGAATTTCCTTCCTAGGAAGAGACAGAGAATTATAGACCAAGGGCTACATGTATTCGCCACTGGGCAACTGATGAAATCTACCTTTCTCACAATGTTCTTTTGATGATACAAAAGAACCACAAAAGGATTTTGAACAGTAGAAATGAATGACAGAGCAGTTCATAATGTAATGTAATACATTTTATTAGGACCTTCCAAAAGGTCACAAAACAGCAAGCAATCTTTAAGGTTCCCAGAAATCTTTATCAGTCTGGTTGTGCAGTGCAGGTGGGGTGGGGGTGGACAGGAAAAAAAAAAGATGTCTCAGGGCAAAATGGGGGAGGCTGTAGTCTCCACCACCACCCCTGTACTGAATATCCAGGTTGATGAAGAGTTCAGGGAAACTCAAAAGCTTAAACAGGGCTTTTGTGTAATTTTGGTTCATCCAAATAAAAAAGGCGACTGTGGTTTCCGATTTCTCCCTCCTATGGACCAACACACCTGTCCACAATTTAAACGTATCCCCAGTGCAGTCAACTTTACACAAACTTCTGAAAAAGAAACCCCTGCCAAGCTCTAGAAACAGGAGCCTCCCTACTCGGAAGTGAATGCTATAATAAGCCATCTCTTCGTCTCGGAATCCCCCCCTTCCTCGAAACAATGCCGTTCAGGAAAGCGCTTGGTTTTTAGCGAGTTCTCCACCGGTGTTAAGGGACGCAGTGATTAATATCGGCTATTTCTGCCATGCGTGCAGCGGCCTCTGCTGGCGCACGTCTGCTTGGCAACCGTTCCGCTCCAAGCCGAGGAGGAGCCATGTGTGGGGTACAAGGGAACGACTAAGGGGGAGAGGGGTGACACCTGGGGGGGGGCACACCACCCGGCGAAATCTGGGGAGGGGGGGAGAAAAAACAAACGAACGGCAGCAGCCTTGGAAAGACGGTGACTCCCTGGATCTGAACCATTTACTGTTTTCCCTTTTCTTGGCGCCGTGGGCGAAGAAGATGTGTTACCAACAGTTGCTGGGATCTATACATGCACATACATTCTAAGCGGCAACAACGAAGGCACAAAAGCGAACGGAGAGGGAGAGGCAGTTCACGAGGGGCTCCATCGCCCGAGCTTCGACAGCTGGTAAGCCGCGCGGCATTCTTCGCCCCAGCAGCCAGGCTGAGCTCGCAGGAGGCTTTGCGCAATTCCGCCAGGGGATGGCTGGCTGGCTGGTTGGCTGGCGGAGGCGAGAGGAGCCAGGGCTCGAGCGGGGAGCCGAGGGGAGCGACGCGCACCGCGATCCCGCCCTCCCCTCTAGCCGGGGCGGACGGGGGTGTGTGTGTGTGTGGAGACGACAGAGGCCGGCGGGTCGCGTCGGGCAAACTTTGCTGGCCGAGCGGGCTGCGGGAGTGACGGGCTGGGGCTGCGCGCTCTGCTCCGGCCGACCTGGGCTGGAGCCTTGGAGCTGGCGCGGCAGGCTGGGGCAGGCGCAGGCCCGCCGGGGCGACGGGGAGCGGCGAGCCGCCTGCTGCGCTTGTGATCTTTCGCCCGAGTTTGCGGGAGTTGTGTGCATGGCAGGGGCAGAGAGGTTCGGGAGAGGCGAACCAGGCGCTCGGTCGGCTTCGTTGCAGCGCGCGGCGCTCGGTGCAGTAGCAGCAGCAGCACCACCACCAGCAGCAATAGCAGCAGCACGAGCAGAGCGACTGCAAGACACCCGAAAGGCGCCGGCCAGGGCTGCATGCCTGGATCTTGCTGCGGGTATAGCCATGGTCTCGGGACCGGGGAGGGGGGAGGCATCCGCGGAGGGGAGTGAAGCAGACGGTCGAGGGGGGGGAGTCCGGCCGGGGGGACCGGAGGCGCGCGGGTGACTCCCCAGGGTAAGAGGGGTGGGAAAGGCTGCCGGAGGTAATAGGAGGCTGCGGCTCTGCAGTGCCCTCTTTCTCTGGCCAAGGGAGGGAGGTGAAGAGGGGAGATGACAGGAGGGTGGGAGGATGAGCCCTCCCCACGCCGAGCCTTCGCCCAGGCACGGCCTTTTCCAGGGTTTGGAGGCCGGAAAACACTTTGGAGGTTGTGGGGGGGGGGAACCCTCCTTGGACTACTGAGAATTGACTTCACCTGCACTGCACTTCCATGCAAATCACAAAAAAAGATAAAAAGAAGAAAAAGCCAAGCCCAGCCTCTTTCTGGGTTGTTGTTGTTGTTTTGTCCCCTGAATATTTCCAGGGGTTGATGGCAAAGAAAAATGCACCGACTCTTGTTCTGTGGCCAGAGTGTCTTGGCTGTCTCTGTGTGTGTGTGTGGGAGGGTGTTACATGGCAGAAGGAAAAAAGAACTCAAATTTGCCTTGAAAGCATCCTCCTTTTGCTACGTTTTAAAATTAATAAACCAAAATCCAAAAGCAGGAACCAGAAATGAAGAAGGGGTCGTGATTTCCTTCCAATACAGTCACGATTAGCTGTTTGACTCAGGCAGGCAGCCTTCCAAGGAGTGCCCATCAATCTTGCAAGCAGGTATTCCTACCATGCCTCCCCCAGAGCCCTTAAGGTGCTGCGAAGGAAATAAGCCCTTGTTTTATCTGTGACTGTTCTTTATATTGGCACCTTGAATTTCAGGAGGTGTTAACTAGCTTCCCTTTTTTAAAAAGCCATGTAAAAAAGCCATGGCTCCATTTGGGAAATAAAGGGGGAAATAATTCACAATAGCAAACATTTATTTTTAAAGGCAAACTCAAGTATCTTATTTTGGGTAATTTTTGCACGTTGGTTGTGTCGTGGATGTGTCTGCTTGAAAAATATGATTTATTTTCTTACTTTTCCGACTAATATGTGGATCAGACATACCTTTTGTATCAGTCTATCTGTGGGAAGTCATTTAGTTGAATACAAAATCATCCTTGCTGTGCTAGAGTTCCCATTATCCAAGCTGTTCAGGATATCTGAATTCACTTGTGTCCCCTTCATGTGTACAGAAAGGCTCCCTTAACCAATTTCCTTTAAATTCTACTTTCCCCCTGTCCGAGTGTTGGCTTAACTAAATGTTTGGTCTGCTTGCTGGGCAGATTGAACAACTGGTGCCCCATATCTTGCTTAGTATCTGACCGTTTTGCTGTCTTGCTGCTGACTGATGTGCATTACTCCATTTCTTGTCCACTGCAGCTTCAGAACAAAAGTGGCCAAGGGACACCCCTGCAAAGTCAGCTGCTTCTAGTCCTCTTTTCACTGGGAATGGACAATGGGATGTGCTCTAATTATATCATGATCAAAAACTGCTTCCTGCTCTGCATTTCCATGAGTTTAGCCAGTCACTTTGGGTAAGTTACCACTTTTACAGAGTTTTTTTCCATATTTTCTTCAGGATATCTCTGTTGTTGTTGTTCAGTCGCACAGTCGAGTCCGACTCTTTGCAACCCCATGGACCAGATCATGCCAGGCCTTCCTGTCTTCCGCCGTCCTCTGAAGTTGGCTCAATTTCATGTTCGTTGCATCTATGACACTGTCTAACCATCTCCTCCTTTGCCGTCCCCGTCTTCTTTGACCTTCAATCTTTCCCAGCATCAGGCTCTTCTCCAGTGAGTGCTCCCTTCTCATTTGGTGGCCAAAGTATTTGAGCTTCAGCTTCATTAGCTGGCCTTCCAGGGAACAGTCAGGGTTGATTACTTTTAGGATTGACTGATATCTCTGTACATCTGTTGAAAACCAGACGCTGTTCCAAAAGAAACAAAGAGGGTGCACCCTAATGCGTCCTTAAGATTATCAGTGTGGCGCAGAGGCAACTGGGAGAGATCAAGCAAAGTATTTTTCTGTCTCAGTTTCGCCATCTGTACAATAGCGGTAATCTGAGCCTGAAATCTGGAGATGCTCTGAAGACAAATGAGTTACAAAGCATAAAACGCAGGGGAAAGATCTATAAGCATTGGTATTTACTGTCTTTTTCAGCAAGCATCCAGGTGTATCGTCGATCCTGGGATGAGGAGATGATGAGCCAGTCAGAATTCTGGCCTTTGGGACTCTGGTTGGTTTGGAACGTTAAGGCTGAACAAGGAAACTCAGGGCATGTTTGACGTGTCCATCTGTTTCCCCTACTATTGCTGTAACATTCAAAAGAGGAATTCATGCATCAGCAAGAGGCAAGTGTTCTGTGTGTGCTTGGGCACCTCACCCTACGGAGAAATGCACAAGTCCCCCACCTTTGCATATGTTCTGGAAGCAGAATGCGCTGGCACAACAACTTTTTGTTCTGGGAGCAAAGCAGCTCTCACTTTTTGAAACTGTCAGCCCAACACTCCAGGCCACGAAGGCCTCCAAGGTGCATGATTTTTCTGGCAGAAATCAGCATCTGTCACTGTGATCGCACTTTTAAGAGCCAGGCTTGTGTTGCATCCACAATGGTCAGAATCATGCATCTGACAGAAAGGTAGCTGGTATATCTGTGTTACCTGAAGGCGATGGAGATTGTTGTGACCGTCGATAGGAGAAATAATTTCTTCTGTTTAACTTTTGACTGTGCAGTGAACTCAGTAGGTGGCCTTAGGCAAGGGGCTCTCTCTCAGTTTGGTCCTCATTTAAAATAGCCTAATATAGAGGTCATTATAGTGCTGTTTTTTGGATTCCTGAGAAAATGAATGTGAAGGGCTTAAGGCACCCCTAAAGGTCTTCAATCCAGAAAACAAAAGCCTTGCCATGCCTTCTATACAGACCGACTGAAATAACACAACACAGAGGGACAATTTTCAAGTTCTCCAGCACTCTTAATAAGACAGGATGTTTAAAAATGGGGAAAGGGGTGGGCTTTTCCACCCATGATCTTTAGGCCTTTTTTGTCAGCATTCTGTAAAGAAAGTTTTGCTGACTTCAGAGAGTGCAGGGTGTGGTTAGTATCAAATTGCATCCTTGGTACACTGGGAAGAAGAAACAAAAAAACCAGAAGCTATCATGTTAAAAATATAATAACTAGTAAGTGATTAGATGTCTCTTCGGGCTTAGAATCATAGAATCCCAGAGTTGGAATGGGCCATACAGGCCATCTAATCCAACCCCCTGCGCAATGCAGGATCAGCCTAGAGCATCCCTGACAAGTGTTTGTCTGGACACTCCTTAAAGATTGCCAGTGAGGGGGAGCTCACCACCTCCCTAGGCAGCTGATTCCACTGTTGCACTACTCTTACTGTAAAAAAGTTGTTCCAATATCCAGTTGGTACCTTCCCACCCTTAATTTAAACCCATTATTTCAAGTCCTATCTTCTGCTGACAACAGGAACAGCTCCCTGCCCTCCTCTAAGTGACAGCCCTTCAAATACTTCAAGAGAGCAATCATGTTCCCCCTCAACCTCCTCTTCTCCAGACTAAACATTCCCAAGTCCCTCAGCCTTTCTTCACAGGGCTTGGTCTCCAGGTCCCTGATCATCCTCATTGCTCTTGTCTGCACACGCTCTATTCTGTCCACATTCTTTTTAAAGCAAGGCCTCCAGAACTGCACACAATACTCCATGTGCGGCCTGACCAATGCAGTGTACAGCAGGACTGTGGCACCTTGTGATGTGTTATGCCTCTGTTGATACAGCCCAAGATCACATTAGCCTTTTTTGTCGCCACATAACACTGGCTGTTCATATTTAACTTTCGGTCCACCCTTACCCCAAGATCTTGTTCACATACACTGCTACTCCCCCATCCAGTATGTGTGTTCCTCAAGAACTCGGCACTTATCCTTGTTCAACTACATCTTGTTCACATCCTCCCACTTTTCCAGCATGTTCGGATCTCATTGAATTATATCTCTATGTGTGTTCGCTACTCCTCCCAATTTAGTGTCATCTGCAGATTTAATGAGTAGCCCCTCCACAAAAAATATTGAAAAGTACTGGGCCTAGAACCGAGCCCTGTGGCACCCCGCTGGACACCTCCCTCCATTTAGATGAAACTCCACTGACAACTACTCTCCAAGTGCAGTTCTCCTACCAGTTCCCTAATCACCTAACTGTCCTACAGTCCAGTCCACAGTCCTTTAGTTTACCCGTAGGGACATCATGGGTAACCCTGTCAAAAGCTTTACTGAAATCCAGGTAAACAACATCAACAGCATTCCCTCGATCCAGTAAGCTCATCACTTGATCAAAGAAGGAAATGAGGTTGGTCCGGCAGGAGCTGTTGGGGACAAATCTGTGCTGACTTCTCTGGATCACCAAGTTGTCCTTTAGATGCTCACAGATTGTCCCCTTTAAAACCTACTCCAATATCTTCCCTGGGACAGAGATCAGACTGACTGGCCTGTAGTTTCCTGGCTCATCCTTTTTTTTTGAAAATTGGGATAACATCAGCCCTCTTCCAGTCTTGTGGCATGTCTCCTGTCGTCCAAGAGGTCTGGAAGATGATGGACAAAGGCTCTGCAAGCTCTGTAGAAACTTCTTTGAGCACTTTTGGGTGCATACCATCTGGCCCTGGGGATTTGTACTCATTCAATGCAGCCAGGTGCTTCTCAACTACCTCTCTGTCCATGTCAACCAGCAGCCCATCTCTAGATGAGCCTGTTTTCATCACTTTAGTACTGCTTTAGCAATACTAAAATGGGCTTTAAAGGACTGAACATTTTCTTTATTATTATTATTATTATTATTATTATTATTGTTGTTGTTGTTGTTGTTGTTGTTGTTACTATTGTTACTATTACTGTTGTTACTACTACTACTGCTGCTGTTGTTATCATCATAATCATCATTCTGTTTTGGAAATAGATGAGTTTTGCTTACCTCCCCCTAATATTAAACCATAAATCAATAAACCACATGGGAATGTCTTAATCATGTGATATGAAGGGGAATATAAGGGGAAAATCCAGGGCTTCTTACACTGCATATATTTTCCTGCTTCCCCCTCCAGCTGCAATTTTCTGTTCCCCCTGAAACTGTGGCCCCCTTTGGGTCAGAGGACCCTGAGGAATGTAATGGGACTCAAAGTGGGGTGCTGCAATAAGAAGGGGAAACTGAGAACAATTGCACTTTCTTTTTCCCACAAACAAAAGTGCCTACTGCAAGTAGAAGGAGAAGAGAAGAGATTGGATTTATACCCCGCCCTTCACTACCCAAAGGAGTCTCAGAGCGGCTTACAAACTCCTTTCCCTTCCCCTCCCCACAACAGACACCCTGTGAGGTAGGTGGGGCTGAGAGAGCTCTTGACAGAAACTGCTCTTTTTTTCAAGAACAGCTGTGCCAGAACTATATGCAAGTGGAGGAGCGGGGAATCAAACCCAGTTCTCCCAGATTAGAGTCTGCGCACTTAATCACTACACCAAAATGGCTCTCAAGTGGAAAAGACAGTTCAAATCCAAGACACACTATTCATGGCAACTATGGGGGAGATCCTATTGTTTTTAAGATATCAATTGTATTGAAAGCAGATTTTGTGTGATGGTCAGTTTCGGACAAGGTACAGGGAGATATGGGTTTAGCTCCCCAGTCTGCTATTAAAATCACTGCATGGCTTTGGATTATCACTCACTCTCAGCCTAGTTTATTCATAGGGCTGTTTGTGTATGCTGCTTCTTACAGGAAGGGCAGGATAAAACCCAGATAAATAACAGAACCAAAATGTTCATTGCAACAAGAAAAACAGCATTAATTGCAACAAGAATGGTGATTCTTAATTTTAAGAGGAAACATAGCTAATTGCCCTAATTTCCTGACAGTATAACAGAGACCAGTCCAGTGTTCCAGGTAACCGCTGAGCTTTGAGCATCTGAGTTTCCAGTGGCCTTCAGTGTCTCAAGTGTCAAAAATATTTGTAGCCGATGCATCCTCCTCATCTCAGTCTTTTCAGCTGATAACATTATAAAGCAGACTGAATATATGTGAAGAGAAGCTGGTTGCCTGGAAATGATTATGACAAAGCCCCCAGTGTACCTTCGTGGGGAAAGTACCATCATTGAGAATTCTCAAAAAAACAGCCGGGCCCCAAATAGCAGATAGGCTGAAGCCATGGTCTCTTGGCATGATTTAAGTTACAGAGCAAATGGCCAGGCTACTGGAGCAATTGTGTTACGCTCCCCTTGCGATCACTCATCCCAGGGTGATGTGACTCGGCTGGGAGGGAGCAGGGAGGCCCCGCTAACACAACAGCATTACATTTTACCATGGAGATTTCTGTTATTCCTAGAGCAGGGTGACTTCCCATGGTGATTCTAAAATGTATTTTTCTCCCACCAGCCAAGAAAGCGGCAGTGGGGGGTTGCTGGCAGTAGGTCTCCTGACATAGCAGGAGACCTGGCAACCCGACTTGGCCTGGTTGGCATCATCACTTGGGTGTTTCTATGGGCTCCCATGAGACAGGGAAGTCTCACACGGTTCAGAGAACTCAGAGGAGCAATAGGGAGAAGTAGCAGGCCAGTTCATATTTATATTACTATCATCTACATATAGTAGTGTTAAAAGGAATGTTAGGCACCACAGAATGAAATGGGTTTACTAGTTGTTATGTCTGCCCAGAGAACCAGTTCTGTACAGAAAGCTAGGGAGTCTCTGTTGGAAACACCTTTATAATCTCACTAAACTATAATTCCCAGGATGGTTTGGGAGAGGTCATGTCAGGTAAACCAGTAACAAATTGATGAAAGGTCTGGTTTTATTTTAGGCTAGTCAGGGTACAGAAAACAGTCCTGTTACTTCCTCTGCTACAATATAATAGTCAGTCTGAGTTTCTGTTGTATTTGTTATATTGTACAGAATATTGACCAAATTGATTTTATGGGTAGGTTAGCCTAGATGAATGAAAACTGTATATACAGTTTCTATATTTGAATGAAGATCTCAGAAAAATCAGGGACAGTAGTTGTTTACCCTGAACATGAAAGCCCATACAAGAAGCCATTGGCTTGAAACTTTTTTTTTTTGCCCTCAAGTCACAGTTGACTTATGATGACCCTGTGGGATTTTCAAGGCATGAGATGTTCAGAGGTAGTTTGCCATTATCTGCCTCGGTGTCATGACCCTGGTATTCTTTGATAGTCTCCCATCCAAATACTAGCCAGGGCCAACCCTGCTTAGGTTCTGAGATCTGATGAGATCAAACTAGTCTCAGCTATCTAGTTCAGCGCAGTTTGAAACTACAGGCAAATGAATGATGATCAGATGTTAAGAACTTCCAAAGTCAGAGGTTGTTGGTGAAGTAAGGGGACAGACAGCAAACATTTCCTTTGTCCTCTGTTTTGCCCTTTGTCTCGTTTCCTATCCTCATATCTGGAGGATATGCAGAAGTTTGAATACAGACAAGATGGGAAAGTACTGAAACCAGAAGTGCCCAGAGCAAGCGCCACCTGCTCATCATGCGTTAACATCCCATCCAGGCCAAGTGTAAAAGCAATAGAATCAGTGTTAGGAGACTTTCTAGGAAGGGCTGTGGCTTAGAGGTAAAGCATCTGCTTGGCATGCAGAAGGTCCCAGGCTCAGTCCCTGGTGTCTCCGGTTAAAAGGATCAGGTAGTAAATGATCAGGTAGTAAATGAGACCCTGAAGAGAGGCCACCAATCAGAGTAGAGAATACTGACTGATTCAGGTTAAGGCAGCTTCATGTGTGCTTTTTAAGAGATCAGTTTTAACACAATATTGTCAGTTGCTGGTTTAGGGTTTCTATGTCCACGGAGGCAGGACGAGAGGGGGTTTAGATACAGACTGGCAATGTATCTTATGAACTTTTTGCATTTTTTGGTATATATCTGTAATTTGTTTGTCTTAAAAATTTTAAAAGATCTGTGGGCCCATAATCTGGCATGGGTGGGCGGGCAGGCCACCTCAGCCATTCTCAGTCTAAGAGAATCGAAAGCTTTTATCTGAGGATATCCTGAGGTGGGGCATCTGCCAGGTCTCAAGGCTTCTGCCAGGGCCCACTGCCCCTGACCCCACCACCCCCGTGCAGTTAGTGTGAGCTAGCTCACAGTTTTTTTAGCCTCTGGCTCACATGTTTTTGTCTTAGCTCAGGAAGGGATGGCTCCAGAGCACACTAATTTATGCAGTAGCCAAATCACTCACTCACAACTTAAATGCCAGTAAGCTCACAAAGTAGAATTTTTGCTCACAAGGCTCCACCGTTGCCCCGGTGCCCTCTCTGTGACCTGTTTGTGCACCCTTTCCCCAACTGCTGGCTTGCACATGCTCTGCTGCCTGGGCTGTCCGGCACCACCACAGAAGACTGTGCAAATAATGCAAGCAGTGCTCTTGAGGCTGTAGCTGTGGCACCCACTACTGCACACACCACCCCAGCGTCGTTGATGAAAGGCCGTACAGGTGGCTTGGGAGCATGGGCCGGGAGAGAGATGGAAACAGGGTCCTGGTAGTGGGCAGAGTAGGGGAGGGGGGCCCTGAGTACCCTCTGCTCCGGGGGGGCCCGAAACGGAAACTGGTCATGATCTGAGGTGCAGAATTACTTCTCTTGGACCAGGATCAGGAGGATTCTGAGCTGTGGGGCATGTTTGGACTCCATTTGTGTCTGGTGCTAGTGTCCTGGCTCCAGTTGCCCAGTGTTCTTTCCTCTGCCCAACAGCCTGGCTGGTGCAGGAATCAGGAAAGTAGCTCTTGATCTGCAGAGCTCCCTTTTGGAGCTCCATGGCACTCAGCAATACATTATTCTATTTCGAGGTTAGGCTAAATTATCCATGTGAATCCTTTCAACGGTTATGATGCTTACTGCAAGTCAGCATTTTGTAGATATTAAATGGTGTATCTTTTGTGTTTTATACTGCAGCTGTTCAGTTGAGGTAGAAACGTGTGGCTGTTCACAACAGGGCATGTGTGGATATATTCGGTGATGTTCTGGACCCATCCTAATTCTTTGATTCTATAAAATGCCTTAATGTAATGGCCAGAACCAGGGAAATTAGTCTCCTTGGTATAGCTTTTCACTGAATCCTAACAAAGCACTTTTTTGGGTATTATACCAGTTCAGCAGAGCGAGGCAGTCATTCCGGAGCATATACCATTTGTCCTTAAGGTTTTTCAAAAACAGTTTTAAAAATGGTAAAACTTGCTGGGGGGGAAATCTCTGTAACCCACTGCGGAAGTTTCTAATTCACTGCAATGTTGGCTGTAGCCTGTTCTGAGGTTTAGCTGTCTTGGTAATGCAGGGGTGTCTGGAAGTGTGCATAATATAGGCAAGAAATGCTGTCCTCGTTGGAGCTGCAGTTTTAGTAACCAGCTTGTGATACATTTGGGGGAATTCCTCAGCAGTGCCATATAAATCTCCATAAGGCTCGGTCCAATAATATTAAACAGCATTTTCAGTGTCGCCATTTGACACCTATAGTTGCTGTTTGTCACGACCAGGCACTTCAGTAATTGCCTTTTGCTGTACATGGCATTTTGTAAAAGTCATAAACAAAGATTAAAGTCCCCTGTGCTATAAATATGTGATTTTTCTTAGTCCTTATAGAATCTAGAGAGACCTCTTTATTTTGTAGGTTCTGTGCAGCTGAATTCTTTGCCAGCCACCAGGATCAGCTTATTGGCCAAGGAGCAGCATATAAATCCTGTACATAAATAAATCAGTAGTCTAGCAAGTACAGCTGAAATCAGTTTGTCATACATTTGAAATCTGGGAATGTTTCAAAACTCTTGAGTTTTGAATGGTGATTTTCAAATAAATTGAAGAGTGCTCCTCCCCAATTACTTTCATTTCAGCATGAGTTTTCCTGTTGTACTGAATTGCACCACAAGTTATTAATGTAACTCAGCTCCTTGTTTTGAGGAGTGCTTTGGTCTGAAGAGCTGAGAAATATGCTTGTGGACTACTCGTATGCCTGAAACCCATGCCAGATCAAACACATTACTCCACCTTAGTCACCTTTTCTTCAAAAGTTAAAATCTTCCTCTCCCAAGTCCATGGGAGTTCATGTAGAATCTAAAATCAGATATAGATATCTGATACTATTTTTTTTAAGAAATAACTGTCAGAGATGAGAGTTCATAAACAAATGCTATTTGAATGAGAACTTGGCATTTGAGAATTTAAGAGAAATTCCCCACAGATTATTTTTTTGTAGTGCTACTAGAAGGGTTGAAGTCAGAGACTGTTACCCCATATGTAGATCAATGAAATCCTCTGCATGTAGACCAGCCCTCACTTTCAGGACAGGAAACAGATCTCTTTATGCAATGGGGTGCATAGTTAGATACACTTTCTCTATTACAACGAGCTTGTGTAAACGAGGGCTTTCTCTGTGTGTACTGGGATCACTGCATCCACAAGCAACAATGAGTGAAAAATCAACATATTTATTTTGGCATCGCCTTTATGCGCTGTATTGCTGCAGCAATCCAGCACATATAGGCAGTCTAGGATTTGGAAGAAGCTACTGGCCATCCATGGGCAACTGTATCCGTTTTTGAACAGGTGCCGCAGTCCACAGGCTTGGTTGAGGGAGGTATCGCACACATCAGACAGATGTTATGTGGGAGTGACTCTTGTGGAATCTTGCTGCACACTGAAAACAAGAGCAGAGCCCTTGCTTTGCCTTCTGAATTCAGAAGTAGAGATCTGAAGGCATTTCAGAAGCGGTCTGGTATTTGAATATCCCCAGTTTGACTTTGTTTCTCCCTTGTGAGAAAGCCCTGCATTTTTTTAAAAATTTTCACAGCAGAGTCCCTTTCCTTGCACCAGTTTCCCCCCATTGAAACAAAGTATTTGGCAACATTATCTCTGTATCAGTTGCACAGAAGTGGCACATAAAGGGCTTATAGCATATAAAATGGCATACAGGTGGCACAAAGATGGTGCAAAAGAAACAAAAGGACCATGGATGTCAGCAAGGAAAGTGAGGTGAACCAAAACCCTGCTAACACTGAGAACATACAAACTGGGGAGAAAAGCAAAGAAAATCAACATGTCAGATCATTCCTGTTCAGAAACCCTGGAAGGAATCTTGGTGAGCATAGCAAAGAAAGGAATCCTGTTTGTGAACACATGAAATACTGGAATACCGAAGACATTGTCATTGGCAGTACAGATAGTCTTTCCTCCTAGACAAGTTTCTGGTGACTTGATTTTTGGTATGTTCTGAGGCTTTTTTTCAAATTCTACGGGCTTTTCTGAAGTGCACTATTCATTGGCCTCCCCTCGAAATCAACTCAGAAACTCCAGTTGGTGCAGAATGCCACAGCTCTGCTATTGTCGGGAGCTAGATGGAGCATGCAGATCACTCCCGTTTTACAGTCACTCCACTGGCTGCCCATCACTAACCGGGCTCAATTTAAAATATTGGCTGTCACATACAAATCCTTTCATGGCCTTCGGCCATCATATCTGCAAGACCATCTCTCTCTCTGTGCTCCACCATGACAGCTTCGCTCATCTGAGCTGGGCCTTCTGCAGGTGCCAACTTGTAAATGGGCAAAATCAACAACTGCTGGCACACATGCCTTCTCCATTGTGGCCCCCACCTTGTGGCATGGCCTGCCTGAGGAGGACAGGAAGGCTCCTGCTCTCCTGGTTTCCCACAAACTATGCAAGACTGAGGTATCCAAGAGGACTTTTCTATGCGGGCAATAGGGTAGCACTGTACACAATGATCCATAAAGTTACTGGGACAGATTTTTAAGGTCTGTGGCCTATACTACTGGGTATAGTTTGCTGTAAGTTGGATCCTACTATGTAATCTTGTGCCGTTTAATGTGTCAAGTTAACACGTAAGCTTTGCTTCAGTTCTGTTTTTGTTTTAGATTCCTGGTTGGTTCTACAATCCAAATCCTATTTCATTGTTTATTGCATGTCCCATCCTGTTTATTGTATTGACTCACTCTGTGTCATCCTCCTTGAGTCCCAGTGAGAAAGGTTGACTGTAAATAAAGTAAGTAAATAAATAAATAGATCAAAACCAGGAGGCTTGAACACAATTAATGAATTTTAAAAAATCATATCAAAGGATACGGTATGGGCTAAATTAACTGAACAGAAGTAGTTCACGTTATCAGGTAGATTTCAGATCTAGGACTCCAGACCTCTTTTCTCAGGATTATGTTTGTAAATGTGGTGGGGGGGGGCAGTATCAGGGTACAAAATCAAGAAGCTGTCGAGTGTGAAGGGTGCAGGTATATTCAGCTGGGCATGAAAGGAATTCCCTGGAGATCCATTGCCAGTCAGCAAAGGTTATACTGGGCTCACAAGGGCCAATGGTCTGACTCGATAGATATGGGTGTCAGACTCTGGGTGTCAACTCAGACTTAACGCACTGTGAATGAGCATGGGATGGTAACTGGTAACGTACAAGAGACGTTTCTTACATCAGAAATCTCTATTAGAGGGTAGAGCAGACTGGATACAGGAGAACACACGTGGCAGCTCCTAAGATATTGTGTTGACTTCAGTTTGTTCTATGATGGCCAGTCACAAAACCTCTGGCATTACAATTCTTGCAGCAGTTCTAGTGCTGACATCCTTTTTGTGTGTGTGATGCATCTGCTGAAGTGCAGGCACAAGTTTCCTGAGAGCCTGGGTTAAGATCACCGGCAGGCAACCTACATTTAATGATGTCAAAAGCCATCAATCAGCTTTGATCATAGATACAGAAGAATGCCCATTAGATCAAGTATGATTCTTCCTCATGGAGTATTTACTAGAGTTTTAAATGTTTCAAATCAAGAGCTTCACAATATTCCAGGATATAATATATTCAGAGTTCCAAGACTTTTTCCCCTCTTCTGACCAAATTGCTTTTATATGCTCATATATATCAAGTCCATGAAGAATCTTTCAGTTTTCACTATTCTTGAAATTTTCAGATAGGGAGGAATTGAAGGAGAACTGGGCTATATACCAGTGTGGTGCAGAAGTAAGCCAGCTGGATTTGGCTATAGGAAACCCAGGGTCAAATCTTGGTTCCTCAGCCCCAAGACTTATTGGGTGGCCTAATGGAAGTTTCTGTGCAGCCAAAATGTCTCTCAGCACGCTGGAGGATGCAATATGTATCATTTTGGAAAGGCTCACAAATCTCGTCTGCCAGCATTTAGAGGCAAATAGACATCTGCACCATCAATTTAAAATCTTCAATGCTTGCTTTAGTTTGACTCTATATTAATCTTAAACAGTTATATTCCTCATTTTTTAAAATTTACTTTAAGGTTGGGAAATACAATAAGCTACTTATGAAAGATGATCCTTGCTTTAGCTTTGTATTTTAGTTCTAGCCCCTTTTCCCCTTTCCTTGTAGTATGTGAAGTGGAAAAGCAATAAAAAAACTTTATTTTTTTAAAAAATATTTCATTCTTTTGCACTTTGGTTTTGTGTTCAATGTATGTTTAGAAATTACTGAGTGTAAAATACATGCATTTTGTGTCACAGGAATGAATGTTCTGATGCAAAATGTAAATTACTTGGAATATGATAAGAAAGTATGGGCACTATGCAGATTACTTGGCCTGTGATCCTGAAATTTCCTTATATTACTTTCAGTTCCATACCAGACTGAAGACAGGAATAGCAATTTCTGATCAGGTAGCCATTTTTTGTAGGGATGAATGCTAGGTATAGATCATCCCAAGTTATATACGCAGTAAAATATATTGTGTGATCATTGCACATGGCTGTCAACCTCTGCATTGCATACCAGTTCCCACAGCACATGTACCCAGTAGTTTCTGTGTATGAAAGCTCTATGTGCATGGTGCATTGCCCCTGTTCCTACAACATGGTAACAGCATGTATTGGGTAGGTCGCATGTGTTCCCATTACATGCAGTTGGTAGGCTTCTGGTATATGCAATTATAACATCTGAAAAGGACTGCTGTTTTTTTGGATTCCTGCCTGTTCCTTTTAAACAAATACAGTAATACATTGGTGTGTATTAAGATAATGGAAAAAGAAGCGAAGAGATTGGATTTATATCCCGCCCTTCACTACCCAAAGGAGCGGCTTACAAACTCCTTTCCCTTCCCCTCCCCACACCAGACACACTGTGAGGTAGGTGGGGCTGAGAGAGCTCTGACAGAAACTGCTCTTTTTCAAGAACAGCCCTGACAGAACTGTGGCTTGCCCATGGTCATCCAGCAGGTGCAAGTGGAGGAGTGGGGAATCAAACCCAGTTCTCCCAGATTAGAGTCCGTGCACTTAACCACTACACCAAACTGGAAAGGACCGTCTTGTCCCGTATGATCCTACATGTATACTCTGCTCATCTTTGGAGGCCCTGCTTCTGTTGTCCCTGCGGTCTGAACCTAGATGGGTAGCAACCTGGCACCAAAACTTGGAACTCCCTTTCCAGGGAGGTATGTCTGTCACCCACTATCAGGGTGGTTAGCCAGTAGCCAGGTGAAGACCGTTTTGTTTTGTCTGCCATATCCCCAAAGATGGTTACTGGCCCTCCTTCTAGTGTTGTTTGTTTTGGTGCTTTTAATTGAATTGTTTTATAATTTAACTGTATTTTAAATTTCTTAAATGTTTTCATGTTTTTTCTGTCCATTGCCTTGTGGACCCAGACTGGGTGGAAAGATGGCATAAGAACGTTTTGAATAAATCCAAATAAATATTAAGAAGTCACAGCTGCTTGTGGCTTTCTGTCATGTGTACCCACAGTGGAATATACATGTGTGTGATCATCATGCGTGATGTGCTGTCCATGAGTTTCATGCTACCCTATCCGGTAACGTTTTCTGAGTTAAAAATAGATTATGGGTCAAGCGGCTCATAATAGATTTTTGAAATAGCACATTTTTTAAAAAACCCACACTATTTTTACTTAGCAACTGGAAGTGATTTGAAATAGCAAATTTCTGAAGTTTCAAAGCAGCCGTCGACCTATATTCCTGTGAGACCTTCAGTGCTTTCAGAAGAGCCTGGCAGTGTCGTTGGCTCCCTCCCCCGTTTGCACCTGGGATTAGCCACTGCTTCTACATTTACCACAGAGACTTTTGCCCAACCACTAAAGACCTTGGAATCCATTTCTAAACTAGGCTAATTCAAACACTGAGCTTTTTTTTTTTTCTGAGACAGGAGAAATCTTGAAAAATTAAGAAGCAGACAGCATAAATTCTAAACAAATAAACATGCTGAACCAAGCAAATGTCGAAATAATTCTGTTGTGCAATTAGTTCAACTTCACCGAGACTGTAAAGAGCAGCTAAAATGCCCAGCAAAATGAAATCTGATGTCAAGATAGGACGTGGAAGAAAACTCAAGTCATTCACAAGGATAGGCAAACCCTGTATATACATCACCATCTCTGTTTACCCTCCAGTCCAGTTTGACAGATTATGCTCTAAACAGATTTTCCCCCTCAGTTGTATTCTGGGAATTGTTCAGTTAGCAAGGTTTACACATGAAGCTAAATTAAACACTGGAAATTATTGAAAATTTTTGCAAGATCCAAAGGTTCTTATACATTTTCTGTTATTGTAAAGCTGTCTCTCCCCCCCCCCGGGCAACTTTAAATAGAACTGAAATTGCACCAAAACTCTACAAAGCATTAATAGTTTGTATAATAGAGAAGAATTTGCTGGCATACCCCGAGAAAGTGTTAGCTGACCAGGTACCAAACTACAGTAGATGTCCCTTTCTAAATAGCTCTTTGGATCCCTTATTTTAGATTCTTGTGCAAGCAATATATCACATTCCATAAGCTAATTTCCTGCAAGAACAAGGGGAGAAGGGACAGTGCTGGGCAAGGCAAGAATTATAAATGTTTTTGGTCTTAATTTCCACTTAAAGATGAGCCCAGTATCAGTCTTCCATGAAGTGGGGGGAAATTTCAGTGTGTGCTTTCACTGCCTTTAAAGAAGAAAAACTGCTCCACAGGATTCAGCCCTTCCATGTTTAAGCATAACTAGTGGAATTTCAAGTACTGCAGTTCCTTTTCTCACCAGGATGCATTCGCAGACATGCTCTTTTCTGCAAAAAAATTTTTTTTAAATCTAAATTTTAGCTCTGTAAATGTCTATATATCTAATTCTGAATATAGCCTCAGAGTGTGGTTCAAAAAAATCTGTCCAGTAGGGCTATGAGTAGATAGGGGAGATGTTTCTAAAAATCTGAAATATTAAAAAAAAAAAAAACAGAGAGGGGGGGGTGTTGTCTGCATTTCCACAGAAAGCACCAAAATACTGACTAAGATCCCACAATATCACTATCAGTATTAACAGCTAGGCATCGGGTTAAAAGAGTAAGATTTAGCACTGCCAATCCCCAGTTGGGGGCAGGGGATTCTACCAGTTTGGAGCCCCTCCCCCCACTTCAGGGCTATCAGAAAGCGAGGGAGGGAGAATAGCTGCTGTGCATTCCATTATACCCTATGGAGACCAGTCCCCATAGGGTATAATGGAGAATCAATCTGTGGGTTGCTGGGGCTCTGGAGGGGGGCTGCTTTTTTGAGTTAGAGGCACCAAACTTTCAGCATAGCTGCTGGTACCTCTCCTAAAAAACATCCCAAGTTTCAAAAGGATGGGACCCGGGGGTCCAATTCTATGAGCCCCAAAAGTAGGTGCCTCATCCTCTATTATTTCCAATGGAGGGACAGCATTTAAAAGGAACGCAGTCCATTTAAGTGCAATGGCAGCTCACCCAGAACTTGCTTCGGAGTTCCCTCTTCTGGAGCCTCCTGATAAGTCCCCCGCCCACTTGTCGGCCTCACATGGTCTGTGCAGGTGGCCATTAATAAGCTGTATGGGCTACCTCTGCCAGTGACAGTGACTGACAGTGCAATTCTACACAGAGCTACTCCAGTCTAAACCCATCGAAAGCAATGGGGATAGAGCAAGATCAGTGGTAAGATTGGACTGGGGCAGGAGGAGAGACAACAGGAGGAGTACCAGGCCTTGGGAGGTGGTGACAGTGGCTGAGTGGAGGGAGGAGGAGATGGCGGAAGGAGTGAGGCCGAGGGAACAGAGGAGATGGGACAGTAGCAGGGTGGGCATGGCAGCAGTGAGGAGAAGATTTTCCAAGGTTGGTAAGTGGTTGCTGCTTAATGGTCCAAGCATAGCTTGACGGCGGCAGTCCTTGTGAGAGGGGGAACCCTCTGGGTTCCCACCTGTCATATATCAGATTCTCATGATGGCTTCTCCGTGAAGGTCCAAAGCTCCTCACAATGGAGCCACCCAGGGCTAAGAGACAGGCTTTCATAAAAATCTAAACATATTTTTAAAAAACACACTGAGAGGACCCTAAAATTGTAAACGTGTTGGCAGTTTTTAACAAAAGAAAAACAGAATGCTGATTGAGAGCTCACAAGATTATGTTGCGGGATCTTGGTGTCCACTTTTTGGATAAATGCCACATGGGTCAAGCTACAGCTCGTAAAATAATACCAACATAAATATTTATTGTATGGTGTACACAATCGTGAAACTAAAAAACATAGGCCCTATGTTTTTAGCATCACTGTTTTGTACACCATATAATAAACATTTGATATTATTTTATCTGCTGTACCTTGACCCTTGTGGCATTATCAGTATATTTTGGGTTGAGTTTGTTTCTCCTTTTTCTTCATTTGCCCACTTTTGGATAGCCAGACAAGACAGCATGGTGGGGGGGGGAGTGAGGGAGGAGTGGGTGTTCTCTTTCGTTAAAAGTCCTCAAATGTCCCCTGCTTGTATATAATAGGTATACAAAACAATACCTTTATTGGCATATAAAATCAGTAAGATAAGAACCTTGTCAAGCTAAAATTACATCTAAAATCTTAGAGCACACCAATATTAAGAATAGTTTCTTGCTACCAAAATCCTTTCCTTTTGTACCTTTAGATGCTCACTGATTCACAAATCTTGAGCAGCGGAAAACATTTATAATGCGAGGGCTAAAAGGACGGAGACAACTTTTGATAGTAAGGGCTTAATCAAAAATAGTCAGATATGTGAATGGAAGGGGCAGCATAGCAGAATATGATCTAAGGTATCGGGTTCTCTAAGTGAGCATTTGCAGATTCTGTCACATTTCAGAATGCCTCTATATCTACCTGAGACCCAGGATGAAGGGAAAACATTGAATCTGGCCAGCATAAAGGCTCTGCATTGCAGTGGGATCACCAGATTAGAGAAGTGTTGGGCCATACTATTTGGTGCATATCTGAGGCCAAGGGAAAGGGGGGAACAAGTGCCCTCGGCACCAGCCCAGATTGTTTGGGCTTCGGTGTCCCAAATTCTTTTACGAATCGTCTGGTATATAAAGGTCTCATCTTGGGATTTTGGGTTAGAAAGAGTAAATAATAGGGGTGAGCAACTTCTGCGGGTTCTCCAAATCAAACTACTATGGTCGATTTCCAGGAAAGGTCTCATCTTGATTTTCCAAGATGTCCAGGTCATTGCCAATTGAGCGTATTTTAGAAGTTATAGCCTGTGACCACTTGGATACATACGGCACTAAAATGGATGTGGAGCCAATATTTAATAGTGGTGATCCATGCCCGCAAGTCTAGCAGATGGAGACCCAGCTCAGCACAGAGAGAAGAGTTAGGTAGTCCAAGAATGTGTCGCAAGACGATTGCATAAGTTTGGTCAATTTCTTTAGTAAAACTCTGAATCCACACAGGGATTCCATATAGTAAGCGAGAAACTACTGTGGCCGGGAAAATTCGAAGGGTGGCCAAGGCGAACTGGTTTCCTTGTCGGTAATAAAACTGAGTGACAGCTGAAATCCAGTTTTTAACTAAAAGAAGCAATTGGTCCCGATGGGAAGACCAGTT
Source organism: Gekko japonicus (assembly GCF_001447785.1). NCBI lineage: Eukaryota > Metazoa > Chordata > Lepidosauria > Squamata > Gekkonidae > Gekko > Gekko japonicus. Next base: position 503,132 of record NW_015169206.1, read on the forward strand.
TAAATTATAATGAAACAAAATACCCAAATACCTAAAGGATCTAACTTGCTCAATTTCCCTCCCATCAATTTTCCACAGGGTGCGTTTCCACACCCTGGAGAAAACTAGGATAGGTATACTGCGCAGCTGTTCTGCTGTCATGGTGAGGCAGGATGGGTAGAAAGTTTCTACTAGTTGAGCTGCTCTGATCCTAAGGGTCTCTGACATCAGCTGGTTAACTAACTCAGGACTGGTAGAACAGCTGGCGGGGGGTGGGGAGGAGGCCATGGGAGTGTAAGAAGGCAGACATTCAAGTGAAGTGGAAATTGTCCAATAGAATGTGGAACAGGAGAATCTAGAAGGAGAAGCCTGGCAGAAGAAAAGAAGCTGGGAAATAAAAAGGCAGACAAGAGATGTACTTACGATTAGCAGCTGCAGAAAGGAGAAAAGCAGAATTCTCTTATTAATTTGAAATAACTGGTTTACTAAGCACTGGAAGTCCTGTATTAGCTACCTTATATTGGTGACCTGTTCTTCTGGTGCATAATTTTTCTGTCCTAGTTCATTTGGGATAATTGTATCTCTTAACCTTTGGCTAACCTTTCTTTTATGTTAAGTCTGTCATACACAGTGACTGGCAAGTCAAATTCTTATTATTCAGAATTATTAGTGCTTACAAAGGGTAGTAATTAAGGTAGCAGCTTTTTTGGCAAGCCCCAATTCCTTCTTCACACCAAGGGAACTTGCCTTATTTATTCCAAGTGAGAATGGCTGTGGGCTTTTTGCATCAAGAGACATAGTCTCTACACAGAAAAGTATACATTTTTGAATGTATACTTGAAAATTACTGTCATTCCTGCCAGCAATAACACTCCTGCAGCATTAAAATTTTGCACAAGGCAGAATGTGAACTAGCATAATGAAAATGATTTTAAAGTGATGATAAAGATCCAAACAATACGAACTTTTAAACAATACCAATACCAAAGTTCTACACTACAGATACTTCCAGATGTTATTATCGTATGACAGATATAAAGATCTCCTGATGTTTTCTGTGTATGTGCTTCAGATTCTTATGACTGCTATAAATACAGCAAAGGAAGAAGCCAAGTAGACCAACAGAGTATCTAAATATTTGCAGTGGAGCATGGTGGAAAATGTAAGAGAATATTTTAAAAAGAGTTTTTAAAAAGTCTTGTCACTTTAAGGTAAAGGTAAAGGTTCCCTTGCTCAAAGCCAGTTGAATCTGACTCTAGGGTTGCGGTGCTCATCTCCGTTTCAAAGCCGAAGAGCCAGCGTTGTCCGAAGACATTTCCGTGGTCATGTGGCCAGCATGACTAAACACCAAGGCACATGGAACGCTGTTACCTTCCCACCGAAGTGGTACCTATTTATCTACTTGCAATTTCTTGCTTTCGAACTGCTAGGTTGGCAGGAGCTGGGGCCAGAGACGAGAGCTCACTCCGTCATGCGGCACACTTGGGTCTCGAACTGCTAAACTACCGACCTTCCACAGCCTGCAGTTCAGCGTCTTAACCACTTGAGCCACCGCAGCTCCTCTTGTCACTTTATAGAGCTTTAAAAGAGAGAGTCCTGTACACAATTTGAGAGTCCAAGGCCTAGTTCTTAGAAACAAAAGATAAGATTTGATCCTGCAATCCCAAGTGTTGCAGTCCTCTAACAGATTAGGACCTCATCTTCTGTTTCTAAGAACAAAGCCTATGGCCAGTGCACATGGAAGAGGACTGGGGAATGGAATGGGTGGAGAAAGCAGGTCATGTGGGAGGGTCTGGGCAAAGGAGGATTGTTTAATTACTTGTTCAGGATGGTGGTGGATATAGTGAGACAGATTTTGGAGTGGGAAAGGGAATTCAAATGATACAGGGTACTAAGGAAAATGCACATAAGTCGGGTCAAAGTGGTCAAAAATCCCCTACAAATAATAGATGAATACCCGAAATATTAATTTTATCTGCGCGGAAGTAAGAAGCTAAGCAGGGTTGGTACTTGGATGGGAGACCACCATGGAAGACTCTGCAGAGGAAGGCAATGGCAAATCACCTCCGCTTCTCAATTACCTTGATAGCCCGTTGCCGGGGTCACTATAAATCAGTTGCAACTTGATGGCACTTGTGTACATATGTGATTTTGTCTGCATTCCTCCTTAACAAGCATTTTATAATCCAAGCCTGTTTGGTTATGAGATTTATACATTTTTAATCCACTATCTGCACCTCTTTTATCTGTCTTTACTTATGTTCTCTTTCACTTCTGCATTTCAACAGCTTCTCACAAATGCCAACACCTTCAGTGAAAGATGACAACATCACCATATTCACCAGGATTCTGGATGGTCTTCTGGATGGATACGATAACAGGCTTCGACCAGGCTTGGGAGGTACTAGAAGTCATTTTATTTTCATGCTCTTTTAAAATATTATGCAGTTGCCTCCCAACCTTACAACAGTTTTCAAAAGAATATGGAGAGAGTGCCAGAAGTGTAGTTGTAGTAGTTAGAGGGTTAAACTACAACCAGAGAAACTGAGATCCACAACCCCACTCTGCCATGAAGCTCACTGGGTGTCACTGGTCTAGTTGCTCTTTCTCACACTAATCTGTCATACAGAAGAAGGAGACCACGTATGCCATCCCGAGCTCTGTGGACACTGGGTGAGACTTAAGAAAACCCAAACAAATAAAATTGTGCTGCAAAAAGCCTCCGATACTTTTGCTTCCTGTCTTGTATTTAAAATGTGCTGACACTTAGATGAGTGTTTGAGTCTATGTGTGTGTGTACATTGGTATAGCTGGGAGACAAGGAAGTATGGAGGTACCACCTGAAAGGGAGTTGTGGAAATATGTATGAAAGTCAACCAGTCATCTGGCATACATGAATATATGAAGCTGCCCTAGCCTGTGTTAAGACTATTGATCTGTCATGGTCAGGATTGTCTACTCTAACTGCCAGTGGCTCTCCAGAGCCTCCCATTAGAAGTCTTTTCCATTATCTACTACATGATCCTTTTTAAACTGGAGATTCCAGGGGCTGAACCTAGGACCTTCTGCATGCAAAACAGGTGCTCTCCCACTGAGTCATAGCTCCACCCTTATTGGTCTAGTACTCATTTTTTAATCGAAATGTATTATATTGTATTGTTTTGCATTTTGGAAAATTTATGTATATGTGTATGTATACAATTGTCCTGACCTGGATAGCCCAGGCTAGCTGTCAGCTGAAATGCTTATCTGTAACGATGTGCAGGTGGGAGTTGTGTTGTCTGCTTTTTTCCAGGGAGCCGTGGGAGAAGGCGAGTTCCCAGCTTTGGCTAGAAACTGTTTGCTAGCTTTATCCCGCGTGCGGGAGGGTGCCTAATTGGCCAGCACAGTGGGGGGTGCATACAAATACCCTATATCTTATTATGTCCAAGGGGCAACTGCCATTCTTAACAATGACTATGTTAACGCATCTATAGCTCTTCAATAAAAGTATTACCTTTCCTGAAAGCGTGTACTACGTTCTTGGCTGTGGGATCTGACACTAGCCTGATCTCATCAGATCCTGGAAGCTAAGCAGGGTTGGCCCTGGCTAGGAGACAGGGAAGTATAGATGGGAGACCACCAAGTAATCCCAGGGTCATGATGTGGAGGCAGGCAATGGCAAACAACCTCTGAACATCTCTTGCCTTGAAAACCCTCTGGGGTCACCTGTGTCAGCTGTGAGTTGACAGCAAAAAAACAAACACAAACACACTATACAAACATACCCATTCCCCCCCTCATTTAAGTATGGCCTCAGTTTTAATCCAGATACACTGGCTCAAATAATGAAGTCAGCCTATGTATCTGTAGAATGAATTCACACTTCTAGTGTTCAAGTGGCAACACTGAACAGCATTTAGCAACCTTGTTTAATTTAATGAATTGATTTGCAGTTATCTTTGGAATAATATTTTCCAGAATCATATGCCGGTTAAATTAAATTTTATGCAGTTACTGTATCACAGTCAAATAAGTAACTTAGAATTGTGATTTTTTAATTTTATTTTATGGAATATATATCACTTACTACAGAATGCAGTTGGGGTGGTTTCCTCATAACATGATACTGGCAATAAGGCATCAAGTTTTCATGCATGTTACATTACACTCAGTAATAATATCAGCATGCTTCCACATTTCTAGAGGTGAGGAGGATATTATTTTCTTTAATGAAACTGGAGAAAAATGGCTGAACAGTATCAAACCCCATTAAACTGATGGGCAAAAACTCCCTTTCATCATAACAACCAGGTAGTAACAAACTGAAACATGTGAAAACTGGTCAACAGATATTATGAAGTGTTGTGTTAAGATTAATTTTACTTTTTCCTATGGTTCATTTCAGTGATCAGCTTCAGGGACAAGGGTGCTCATGTGCTTACCTTCTGATAATTTTAGTAGAAGGAACAATTCTGCTGATATATATTTGTGTACATATAGAGATTTCCTGTCTGTTGAGGTAGCCAGTTTTGAGTTCATAGGTGGTTTCTTATAGGTGGTTAGCCATGTTTGTCTGCAGTACAAGAGCAAAATTACTATGAAGTGAGCTTTGACTACCGAATGCTTATATCCTGGAAATCTTCTTGGTCTTTAAGGTGCTGCTGGACTCGAACTTGTGGTTTGTATGTGCTTTTCAAGTCAGTGACATACAGGACTTCTGTTCTTGTGCATTGGTCTTGTAGGTTAGGTGCTCTTTTATTGCTGCTTCTGTTATTATGTAACTTCCTCAATGTGCTAAGTACTATACAATAGAGATATGCATTCAGATCTTTCCAGTTAGAATATATATCCGAAAAATACCTTATTGGTAGTTTCTGTATATATTTGGGTGTCCGGATAGTATTTGGGATTTTTTGGGGGTACCAGGAAATGGGTCTGGAAAAATCTTGGAAATGTTTGGGACTAACTGGGAATATCAGGAGCCAGTGTTTTTCTTTAATTTTACCATGTGTCCGGCTTTTTGCCAGGGCTTGGTATCAGCTTGTCAGGTTGATTTGACTTGGATTCTGTCCTTTGAAACTGGGTTTGCTGTTCTTGCAATGTTGTGTTCTTTGCTTAAGTTAATTTGCATCAGGTTTGTGGTTTGCATTGGATTCTCTGGTTCAATATTAGATTGGATTCTTAGATTCTACATTGGCTGGGTTCCCAGGTTTGATATTTGTTGGGCTTGCAACATCCTTCCTTGCTAACGTTCTTCGGCTTGGGGGGATTCTCTGGTTTGACATTGTTATGGATTCTCTGATTTGGCATTTGTTGTGTTAGGCTTGCCATGTTGTCCTGGGCTTCTGCTGGGATTCCCTGGCTCTGCATTGATTCTTTGGGCTCGTTGGTTCTATTTGCATTGTGAGGCTTTCGGCCACTGATTGCTCTGCTTGTTCTTGAGTGTTTGGTTACTATTTGTCCTGGAGAAAGTTTGGCATTCCAACCCCCCCCCATAGGAAACAACAGAGGATAGTTAGCGGTACCTTGTTCAGGGACCCATAGAATTGGACCTCTTGGTCCAATTAACTTGAAACTTGGCCTTTGTTTAGTGGACAGGTGCCAGTGACTCACCTGCAATTTTGGTGTCATTAGCTTAAAAAACAGGCCTTTGTGCCCCCCCCCCCGCCCAATGATTCTCCATAGGGAATAATGGAGTCAAATAATACTGGAATCTGAAAGAAAACCCAGATCCAAATACTAAGCCAGTGTTTGGAACTTGGATAACCAGGAATACTGATATTTTTCAGTTCCCTCATATCCAGATCCAGAACATACAAGTGATAACCAGGAATACTCATGTTTCTCAGTTCCCTCATATCCAGAACATACAAGTTTTTTCAAAGCAGGCATCTGTATTATGCAAAGTGTAGAACTTCTATGGTCACTGTGTTGGACAGGACCCAAAAGCATTTTAAAAAATTCGGACCACACTCGGAAGCCATAACTAGCCTAAACATACATGCCTCAGTTGGGTTTTTTCTTTGACTGTGTGGAGATCTGTGCTGCTGTTCCTCAAAAACAACCTGTAAATAAGTAAATATCCTTTGTTGTTTACATACAACCCGTGCCTCTGTGATTTCCATGTTCTACTTGCTCACGACAAAACTCACCTCACAGCAGTGAACCCAAAGCCTTTACACTTGCTGCCCTAAGAACATCTTGTAACTGAGGGAACAGTTTACAGTTTAAAACAAACCTGGCTTCCTAGAATCATGAGGGGCATGTGGGCCCCCTCAGTTGGTAGAAAATGCTTGTCACAGTCACCACCCAGAGGCTAAAACAATTTTGAAGATACTGCTGAAGGATTAAGTTATGACTTCACAGGGGTAAGAAAGGGTAGGGTTGATGGGCTGTAGAGAGCATAGAGGAGGTGGATAGCATCTTGAAAGGCTTTCTGGAATACGATAGATTTGGGAAGTCGTAGAAGGTCTTCTCTTTTATTCTTCCTCCAAACACTGGTTCACAACTAGTGCCACTGTGCCACATGTAATTATTTATTACATAGAGTTAGATCCAGAGGTGCCCTCCTACTCATGGAAGATGTCCTTGTAGGACCAGAAGTCTCTTTCTGCGAATGGAAAGACTCTCTGTGATCAGAAGGGCATCTCTGGATCCTGGCCTATGGTTTTGATCTAACTCTTAGTATGTAAAATATTTTAAAAGTGCCTTTTCAAAGAAGCTCAAACACAACTGTTTATAGCATAGAATGTACATTAATTAAGTCAGAAGTGCAAAGGTAGATGTAAAGTGTAAAGATATTTATTTATTTAATTCGAATAGAAGAACCCAACATGATGTTCTCTTTTTTGGCCCTCACATTGTTGGTAAGCCGCTAATCAAAACAAGGGTTGTCTGCTTCATCTATCCATTATATGTCCAACCTTGTACATACAATGCTCCTACAGCGCACCAACATTACCTTTTGTAATGTTCGCAAAGTTCTGCTGCAGAATTCACCATCTATGCTTACTCATATTTCCAATCCACTGTGTTCTTCTGTTATTTGCACAAAATGAGTTCAGAGCTGAAAAAAAGGATTGTGCACGACAAACTAAATGGTGAGCGTTATACATTGCTTTTGAGAGGGTGAAGGAGAGGTTGCCAAAAAGTACACAGGCACAATTTATACTGTTAGACATTGGAGTTCATTTACTGAACCAATATCACCAATGTCTGCCAGCTGGGCTGGCTGGAGTTCCTTGCTCTCTGGCATGGGGACCCTTCTTGTAGTTGTGATGATGAATACAAAACACAATCCTGCTAACATTTATAGTCTAATATTTGTTCAACCGCCACAGAAATAGCCAGACTTCCCTCTAAATGAGGCAAGGATATTTGCACCATGTCAAGAGGCCAAGTTCCCACAATGATTTCAGGTTTTGTTTGATAACTTAGGTGTGTAAAACAACTAGTGTTATCTGCTCTCTCTCTCTTATTCGTCTTATTCTTCCCGGCAAGTACTTCATAACAGGAGGCAATTATTCATTCAATTTATTATCCCATCCTTCCTCTAGGGAGTAAGAGTGGTATGCACAACCTCCTACCCAATGCTCCCTCTAAGCTATGGAATCCTGTGAGCAAAAATTCTACTTTGTGAGCTACTGGCATTAAAGTTGTGAGTGAGCAATTTGGCTGCTGCATAAATTTAGTTAGCTCTGGATCCATCCATCCTGAGCTAAGGCAAAAATATGTGAGCCGGAGGCTAAAAAACTGTGAGCTAGCTCACACTAACTCAGCTTAGAGGGAACACTGCCTACCCATTTGATTGTCATAGCAATCTTGTGCGGCTGGCTGCAGTAAGAGGTCATGATTAATCAAACTCACCCAATGTTTTCATGGCCGAGCTCTCCAGCACTGTAAACCTGTACACCACATCGGCTTTCCAGCCTGCAAAGTGATGAGGCAATGACGTCTGGAAGCTTTTTCCTTGATGATAGCAGCATACAGAAACGGATCTCTGGCTACAGGCAAAAAGCATGCTTAGTAACCTGGCCCCACTGGTGGACCTCCTGATGGCACTGGTATTTCTAGCCACTGTGTGATACAGAGTGTTGGACTGGATGGGCCTTTAGCCTGATCCAACATTGGCATCTCTTATGTTCTTGTGTTCTTATGTAACGTATCTATTTAGTTATTATAGTAACTCTTGTCTAACTCTTCCTTCAGGAAGCTTCAGATGGGGCTCCTAATGGTCATGTGTAGACCAGATTCCAACTTCTTTAGTTTGATATAGAATTAAAAGGTCCCAGTCCAATCATGACAACTGTCTGTTGGCACAGAAGTCACTGATTCAATATTTAAATTTCTTTGTTGCAGAGAGAATCACTGAGGTGAAAACAGATATCTACGTCACCAGTTTTGGGCCAGTGTCAGATACTGAAATGGTAAGTTATGGCCTCCAGTTTCTAAATACAGGCGCATATTAAACCATCCACAACCTTCATAGTACAGGGCTTTCCTGCTGCAACCCAAGGAGCCCTCCCCCCAGTATTGCTTCTGGGGAATAGTGGACCCTTAAGAACAGCGTACAGGCCATGTGGGAGTCTGTAGTAGAAAAGGAGAATTGGTGGAAATTGCCGCTGTCCTCTTCTGAAGGTTTAGTGCCAATAGATCTTCACAGCTGCATGTTTGGATACATGCTGTGACTTCTTGTGATTTGGGGCGTGTGTGGAAATGATCATTGCTGGTGAAATACATTACTGATGCGACTATCTCTGTTTTTCACCAGGAATATACAATTGATGTTTTCTTCCGGCAAAGCTGGAAAGATGAAAGACTTCGGTTTAAAGGGCCAATGCAACGCCTCCCTCTTAACAATCTCCTGGCCAGTAAGATATGGACTCCAGACACTTTTTTCCATAATGGTAAAAAATCTATTGCCCACAACATGACCACCCCAAACAAGCTTCTGCGCCTTGAGGATGACGGGACTCTTCTGTATACAATGAGGTGAGTCGGTGGCTTGCTGACCAGTCTCTTTTCCTGCTTCTTCACAGCAAAGTCAAGGAAGAGGTCTCTAGCACATGTTTTATGAGCATATCAAAAGAAAGGGGAAAGCATAAAAATGCTTTACTAGTAGTGATTAACAAGCAGCTTCAGAACAATACTGATTTTTTTAAAAAAAGAAAAGAAAAGAAATGTGTTGTTTGAGGGCCAGAAGATTCAGACGTCTTCTTTCCCCCGCACCCCAAGTGGATGGGTTCCCTCCCATTGTAAAGATTTGCAGTAGATCTCCTGGTTTTCATCTAAGGCAGAAAGCTGAGCCTGTCATTGGGTTGGTACATTCTGAACAATCAAAGCCAGGGGTTTTTTGCAGTCCTAATTTAATCCGAAAGGGCAAGAGGCTAAAACGGTAGCTGGTGTGTGAAAGGGACCTTATTTTAGCAGGTGCCCTTTTCAAATCAAGCATATGTTCTGTTCGTAGTCTTTGTGAATAAGAACAATTTCAAAGCTCTCTTGTGAACTGGTGAGATTAGAAGCACTTGCTGTTGTACTGCAGAATCATTCGCATTGAGGGTGGCAGCATATAAGCAAGTAAATGTTCTGCGATAAGATGGAATACGAATCCTATTAAGAGTGTGATCACGTGCAGACAAATTCAAGGGATAACTGAAAAGTATTAACACGCCTCAGTATTGTAATCTCATATATGAAGAGCTGGAATACCTTCTCTGGGGCTTTTCGGGTTAGAAAGAAGATGGCAAGGGAGGGTGTGTGTGATAGAGGTTTATAAAATTATGCACGGAGTGGAAAAAGTGAATTGAGAGAGCTCCCCCCCCCCACTCCCATACTATTAGAACTTGGGGGCATGGCACTCAATGAAGTTGGTGGGCAATAGGTATAGGACAGACAAAGGAAACACATTTACTCAATGCGTCATTAAATTTTGGAATTTACTGTGAGTAGACATTGTAACGGCCACAAGAATAAGTGGCCGTTGGAAGGGTTACATAAGAACATAAGAGACGCCAATGTTGGATCAGGCCAAAGGCCCATCCAGTCCAACACTCTATGTCACACAGTGGCCAGAAATACCAGGTGCCATCAGGAGGTCCACCAGTGGGGCCAGGACATTAGAAGCCCCCTCCCACTGTTGACCCCCCCCCAAGCACCAAGAAGACAGAGCATCACTTGCCCCAGAGCCCCTATCTATACCTTGTGGCTAATAGCCACTGATGGACCTCTGCTCCATATGCTTATCTAATTCCCTTTTGAAGCCGTCCATGTTTGTAGCTGCCACCACTTCCTGTGGGTTAGACAGCTTTGTGGAGGCAGTGAGTACCTGCCCTAGGAGGCAGCATCAGGGGAGAGCCTCAGCCTCTATGGCATCCAGGGCAACTGGCTGGCTGCTGTGGGAAACTTTATGCTGGGCTAGATGGACCATTGGTCAGATCCAGCAGGGCTCTTCTTTCCTTCTTATCTGCCAAGGCTGAGGAAGGCCTGACTCATAATGAGTTTTGCAAACTCCTTAAAAAACAACAACTATTTTTTTAATTTTAACGCAGTATTAACTAACAATACAACATTACTGTAATTCTGTGGTAATTCTAAAAAATTAACAGCTATACAAATCTGTAAAAAGGTGAGAGATGTTTGAAAGAGGAGTAATTAATCCAGTCCATATACTGAGAACATATTAAAGTCCTAACATCTAAACAAACTACTAGCAAGATTTTCCTCTGTCAGTCCTTACCAGGTGGTGAGTGGGGAGGCACGAAGTTGTACATTTTGGGTTCTTTTAGCATTATCCAAAATATTCCCAGCTGTAATTTTGTTTAATATCCACTTGGCTATTTCAACAAATATAAGCTATCTCAAACCAAGAGTGCAGGTGGGATATAACTGTTTTAATAAGTAATAAATAAACCCAGCTTTTAAAAAAATAAACGTTTTATTAATTTTCCACCAAAAACCATAGAACAATATAAGAAACCTATATACATTGTACTTACATAATGAAGGAACATATAGTGTTTTACAGGGCTGTATACACAAATTAAGTAATTACCATAAATGAAGTGTATCTGTTACATCTGGCATTTCTTTTTGGTGAACAAGATATGATAAGATTGGTAACCATATGATGGTAAACTCACTATAATCAGTAACCTTATCTATTGGTCTCAGTATATCTGTTAATTTTTCCATTATATATATATTCCATAACTTCGTATGTCATAAACTTAATGTAGGTTTGTGTTCTGATTTCCATTTTGTTGCTATTGCTGTTTTGGCAGCAAATGATAATATCGAGAAACCCAGCTTGTTAGTGCTATCATCCCACCCTGACCTGGACGGCCCAGGCTATCCCAATCTTGTTAGAGCTTTGAAGCCAAGCAGGTTTGGCCCTGATTAGTATTTGGATAGGAGACCACCAAAAAATAGCAGTCTCTCCCTGCAGAGGCAGGCAATGGCAAACCAGCCCCAAACGTCTCTTGCCTGACAATCTTACGGAGTCACCATAAGTCACCTTTAACTTGATGGCACTTTGCACACACACCTTGTCCCAGTCATGTTTAGCACTGAATGCTTTTCCAGCTGATTTCAGTTTCTTCTGATGTCTCTATAAACTGCCTCTGGTTTTAGACTGGAGGGTGTTGCCAGGAGATTATCTCTACTAACAAAGAACACCTATGGGCGACAACAGTCAGCCAGCATTCTTTGTCATTGACATAGGAATTAACAGGTGCAATACCTACATGCTCTCTGATTTTACAAATAAGTTCCAAATAATAGTGAGGCTAAAATTTGCTTATTGAGGGCAGTTGTGGGTAAGAAGTCTGGAAGCTGGTTAACAATCAGGTAGCAGGGGGAAGGAATGGACGGGCAGTTTTCATAGCTTATCACAGTTTATCAAAGGGAATAAGAGGGGATCCAAATGGGGAAGGCGCTAGTTCACTTTTTCATAAACAGCCTCGAGTAAAGGGAAATTTGGTAATGAGTTATAAAATACCACACTTTCTGCAAAGGACACGATTTCTGAATTATTGAACCCCTTTCTGTCCTGATGCACTTTAAAAAATGACCATAAATCCTGGCCTCCGTAACCTCAGCGATCAGAGGATTCTCTCCTAACAGTGACCACCTACTGAGAAACATCAGCAGACCATGCTGAGGAAAAGCAAAGGATGAGCAATCAGCAAAGCTTCAGGCTGGAGGGAAAAATACTTTTAATCCCAAAGCCATGATCAACAGGCATCAGTACTGATAGCTGTTTTTCTGTTGAAGTGTGCCTGAGAGTCAGACATGTTCAGCAGCTGTATATCAGTCTGCAAACCAAGGCCTGAACTGGATGATACAGCAGGCCTGGGGACACCCATCATTTTGAAGCCGTGAGTACCTAGCCATGTTCAGGTGGGCAGCCGTGTTGGTCCAAAGTGACAGAACAAAGTTTGAGCCCAGTGGCACCTTTAAGACCAACAAAGTTTTATTCCGGGTATAAGCTTCCGTGTGCATGCCCACTTCTTCAGATACCTAGCCAGGAACACCTTCAAACTATGCTGTGGGGGCCCGGTGCTGCGGTTGAGACTGGTGGGGGGAGGGGGGCTGCTGCTGGCTCCCCTTTTCCAGCTTTTTCCCACTCTTCCAGCTCTGTGGTGGTCCCCCAACCACAAATGGGCCCCATGGCAAGCTTAAAAGAGCTCCCAGCTGGGCACTCGCTGACTCAAAATGGTGGGTGTCCATGGGGACATCTATCCCATCATGCCTGGCCCTGAAAGAACCCATACAGATCATCAGCATCTGTCAGACCAATGCACCCATGGAATTCTTCTGCATCACAAATGGGTAGGCCTCTGTTTAAGTTCTCTGTTCCTCTTGAATGCTGGGTACCCTGGAAAATAGTGCTCTTCAAAGCAACTTTGTATGGGTCCTGTAAGCTACATGTTCCAAGGCTCCTCCTTGCACCTGGGATAACCACACACGGAAGCTTACACCTTGAATAAAACTTTGTTGGTCTTAAAGGTGGCACTGGACCTCAAACTTTGTTCTGCTTCTTCAGCCAACACGGCTACCCACCAGGTTCCAGAGTGTTAGACTGAGAAGGTGGATCCACAAGTACCTCCCTCCCACCTCAGAATCATAAACCACTGTGCAAATTCACAGAGACCTGGTCCTGCTTGAGAATTCCACACCAAAGAGTGCGGGAAGCATTTCTGTAATTCAAGTGTCAGCTAAACTGTGTCTGAGAATTGCTCTATCACCTTTAAGTTCATGGATCCAAAGACCAGCTCCAGGTTGCAGTGTGCCCCATAACTGACTATTGAGGCAATCTGGAGAAAAGCCTTCAATTAATTAATTATTCGTTAATTAAAATATCACACCCATCTTTTCCTATAGCTCAAGGCAGCATACCAGTTCAAATTTAATGCATACCTAGTGCGATAGCACCTATTAAAAGCCTAGCAAATAGTCTCCTTTCAGCTCCTCTTAAGTATCTCTGGAGCAGCCAGAACAGCCCAGGCTAAGCAAGGTCAGCCCTGGTTAATACTTGGGTGGGAGACCCACTGAGGAAGTCCACAGTTCGCATGCAGAGGCGGGCAGTGGCAAACTGCCACTGTTTGTCTCTTGCCTTGAAAACCCTGCTGGGTAATTGTGACTTAGAATAATAGAATCATAGAGTTGGAAGGGATCTCCAGGGTCATCTGCACAATGCAGGCAATTCAAAAATACCTCCCCCCACACCCCCAGTGATCACTGTTCCACACCCAGAAGATGACAAAAAAAAAACCCTCCAGGATCTCCAGCCAAACTGTCCTGGAGAAAAATTGCTTCCTGACCCCAAAGTGGGAATCAGCATTTCCCTAAGTGTGTAAGAAAGGGCCACAAGAACTAAGCACTGAGGCAGCCCTTCCTGCCCTCCCTCTCATGATCTGCCTAAGTTCACTTGATGGCACTTTTATTTAAATACCTAGAGACAGCACCGTCCTCAGTTCCTCAGGGAACCTATTCCATCGGGTAAGAATTCTTTGTCTTTCAGCCTTATTCATAAATCCGTACATTCTGGACAAGAGGTAGCTGATGGAGAAGCAGCATTAACAGCTCCTCTAAGATGGAAAGACCGCATTTAAGCATTGTGGTCACTAGCACTTAACTCTCTAAGGCAAAGTCAGCCTTGGGCGAATATATAGATGACGTGCCTATGAATTATGCTCCTACCAGATGTCTCAGACAGGAGAGAAAAATAATGTTTCAAGAAAACATGTGTTTCCCCCCCTCCAAAAAAAATCAGGTTTCTGTTGCTGTTTCTCCCCCGAACAGATGGAAAAAGAAATATTTTTAAGATGTGTTTTCCAGGAGTAATTATCTCTGTGTGTGGTAGGTAGTCATAGGACCACTTCTCAGCTGCATTGTCATCCCTTGATTTCTCATTGTTTGATTATGCAACCCTTGGTGACTCAGAGCTGAGTGTGTGAGCTGGTTCCATTGAAAAGCATGGTGCTCGAGGGCACATGGAAGCGCTTCCTGTGATGCTTTCTCCATAATGGCTTATTCCTAAGGTGCAAATCGCCACTGGGCACATCATTACTTAAGGGCCAGGGCACATAACAAGCCAGCCCATCAGTCTTATGTAAGATGCAAGACACAAAAGCTGCAGTCACAAATGCTATTTTACTTACTGGAAGTCAATAGACGATAATAAAAACAAGTTTGCCTTTTGGTTTGTATAAAATCCCCTTGAAAGCACCTTTCAGCATAACGAAATGTAGTTAGAAATGGACAAATGACCTCACACATATATAGAGTTGAAATCACAATCTACTGAATGGTAGTTTCATTTATTTACTTGATTTCCGACAAGGATAATATAAATTGGAGGTATAGATTTAAGGTTGTACATTTCTTTTCTGCCCCTAGAGGGGAGTATTGTCTGCATCTAAATCTGAAAATAGTTACTTTGGCTAAGGATGAAACAGCTGCAAGTACTAACAGGGACAGGTCTGGGTTTTCATGGTCTACAAAGTTGTTTTGCAGTGTTGCCTAAGGTAATACGCCAGTGTAATGTGTTTGTTGTTTGTGTAACATTAGTAGCTTTAGCTAGTGAATAAACAATTAAACAGCGGCAAAATAAGGGACATGAAAACATCTTGCAAGAGCATCATTTGTTATTAATGATTAAGGGACAGTTGATTAACCATCACTCATTTCATGCAAGGGAAATAGCAATAATTTACTGAATTTCAGATTGAGAAAGCAAAGTAAATTGGTGAGCTTGAAAAGTGCATTGGTCAAAAATTATGTTGGTGTTTATTTGCCGTTCAAACTATAGTAATGCAGTTCTGTTTTCTGAACCATGACATAACAAAACAATAACCAACCCATTTGTGTTATTTGGCAAATGAAGAATGTTGAATCTACCTAACTTTTGTAAACATGATGTTGCAAAGATAAAGTAGAAAAGAGTAAGAGTCCAGTAGCACCTTAAAGACTAACAAAATTTGTGGAAGGGTAGGAGCTTTTGTAAGTTACTGCTCACTTCTTCAGATAAAGAAGTGAGCAGTGACTCACAAAAGCTCCTACCCTTCCACAAATTTTGTTAGTCTTTAAGGTGCTACTGGATTCTTACTCTCTTCTACTGCTACAGACAGACTAACATGATCTCTTGATCTGTCTGCAGAATAAAGGTGTATCTAACTACAGGTCTCTTGAAGCTTCATGTAATATTTAGAATATCCACGTGATGGCAGCACAGTCTCATATTTGGTCACACTGACTGGGACCAACAGCTGTGCTTGCTATAGACCCCCCCCCAAAAAAAGGCCACCCAAACCCACCTTTATACTCCACTAAAGCTCTTCTGGTTGTATAGTTTATGTTTAAGCCTATAATACATGGAATCAGATGTATTTCAGTGTCGATTCCCATAAAGCATTCTAATTGAAAATTACAGACATCGTAATGTTTAGTAGGTTTAAAGTGACTTAGTGTGCAATTAAGGAGCTATGACAAAAGTTAGTGACTTATCCTCTCATTCTGAACACTTCTGATTTTATTCTTCCAAGTTTTTATTGTTTTTAAAAATACAGAAAATCAGAATTTACAGAACTGCAGTATGCAATACTGGGTAATCTTAAACAGAAAAGATTTATACACATTAATATTTGTGTTATATCAAAAACACATTGAATTCATTAAAAGGCACCCTGTGTCTAGAAAGGTATTCTGTCGTTCATTGTTATATCTTAAATTAACCAGTTTGCTTACTTTAGCTGTTTGTACTTTAATTACCCATTCTGAACGAGAAGGTACTTTTGCCCTTTGCTGATACCTGTGGAAACTCGAGCTGCAGTGTTAGATGAGTCAAACAACAAATATATACACTGCAAAAACCTTTTTTATAAGTTAAAGTGTTCTATATGTTCCATCTTATAAAGTGCATTGTGTATTATTCATAATATTCTAAAACCCCATTTATGGTTTTCTCTCCTATATATTACTGTGTCTAAAAAGTTGATAGCTTGTTCATTGGCTTGATGTGTAAATTTTATAGTTGGATAAAATTTACACATGAAGGGGGTTAGAGTCTTCAGGAAATTAACAGATAAAAATGCTCTATTGCACTTTGATTCTAATCATCCTTGGCATCTTAAGACCAACTTACCATATGGGCCATTTCTCAGAATGAAAAGAAATTGTACTGAAGAGAGAGATTTCATTGATGAAAGTAAACCATTAACAAAACAATTGAAAAACCAGGGTTACCCTAAGACAATTATAAATTCAGCTTGGAAATGATCTAGGAAAAGAGACAGAAGGGAACTTTTATATAAGGAAAAAACAACACAGATAAATTCTAGAATGTCATGTGCATTCCAGTTTAGTAGTCTGTCTATTAATAAAATTTTGCACAAATGTTGGCATGTAGTGTCTCATATACCAGGATGCCAACAATCCCCTTTAGTAGGATATAGATGGGCTAGAACCATTAGAGATATTCTAGTAAAATCAGATATAAACAACCTAGCCCAACATACACAAAAGCAAAATAGTATACAAACATATGGTCACTTCAAATGCCAAAACTGTTCCATATGTAATAATGGCTTTGAAGTAAAAGAATTTTCTTTAGAACCTTATCTGAAAAATTATCGTTTGCCACTCTTGTCTACTTGCACCAGTAAAAATATTGTTTATGTAACCTTCTGTGGGTGTCCAAAATATTATGTGGGGAGTTTAACACAATCATTAAAAACTTGTATCATGGAACATAAATCGAGACTGAAAAACAAAATTTTGGATGCTCCAATGGTGGAGCATTGTATGTCAGTCCAGCATCGTTTTGAGGACTTAAAATTCTTTGTGATTTACAAATATGAGAACCAAAACCTCAACCGACAAGACATTAAGAAGATTCTTCTCTGCAAAGAAAACTTCTGGATACACAAGCTCCATACACTGACCCCAGAGGGAATGAACCAAACAATGGACCTCTCATGTCATCTGTGAACTGGATTATCACCTTAAGGAAAAAAGGAGAGAACATCCCCTGCAAACTTCGAAGTACAATTTAGACTGTTATTGAACTGAAATGCATTATGAAGTGGAATGTGGATTTTTCACTACTGTCACTTTAATTAGAGAACACACACATGAACTGTTAACAGGTGCTGTAAGATTTAATGACCGGAGAACAAGGTCAATACTAGGCAGCCTTGAGAAAGACAGGAGCACTCCATCTATGAATGTCAGCTGTTTAATGGGGTAAGAAAACTACATGAAGCCAAGTTATATTCGATATATAATTTTTAGACTCATGAATTATGTCTTTTAACAGCCTTTTGTAGGACCAGCAACAAACATCAATTTAAACTTCAATGTAACCACAAAAGGAAACTTCCCCCTTTAGAAGACTATCAAGCAAGGAGAAGCGGGTGTACAATTCTAGAAACTCCCGTTGGGGTTGATTGTGTAAAAAGGATGTGAATTGACTGGTAGCTATTAGATTGTACAAACTGATTATTATTGTTGATATTGCATGTAATGAATATATACCTGTTTTAGAATATTATGAATAATACACAATGCACTTTATAAGTTGGAACATATAGAACACTCATAAAAAAGGGTTTTTGCAGTGTATATATTTGTTGTTTGACTTTGCTGATACCTGGCAATTAAAATTTTTGCTGTAGTCAAAAGATTCCATATTATATTATTCCTAGATTTTTCCATAAGAATCAAGCAGAGTGTTGAGCGGCACAGTGTATAACTTTTGCTTAGTTATCAGTACTATAGCATATGCTATTTTTCCCAAAAAAGCTTCACCAAACATGAAGACGTTTGCTTTGACACTAAGCACATTTCCAGCATAGGTGCTATCAATCTTATGAGTACAAGAAAGCATTAGATGTCTGTTTAATTTCTCTTAATTTTTTAAAAAAGAAAACCTTCTAGTTGGTTTTCTGCAGAGACGCAAGGTAGCATGCAAGCTAACATGCCAGATGTTTTCCCTGCACAGCTGTGTAATCCCTGGGAGGATGCAAGAGTGGCCGGCACAGCTGCACTCCCATAAGCAGAGACATTGCTCCCAGAAATAGCTGCCTCCACTGAAGCTCTTGTATTTAATCAGCAGGTTTTTGTGTTAGCTTTGTTATTAATTTTTATAGCACCTGGTATAATTGTGGAAAGTGGGAAATCTGTGAAATAAAACGCCTTCACTGTTGTTAATTAGTTCAGTTTATCATGTCTCACACTGTACCTTCTTTGATTAGATTTTGTACGTATACTCCTCTGCCCATTATCTATAGTTAGGAGCAGCCTTTAAGCCCTCTGTACAGACTGATTTCTCTTTGATTGGTTATTGTCTCAAACTGGCCTCTCTTCGTAACACCTCCCAACATCCATCTAGCACTTGTAACTCTTAAGTAAAAATGATTTTCAAGGGTGTACACTCCATGCATCTGATGAAGTAAGCTCTGATTCATGAAGGTAGTTTATTGGGATACGTCTTGTTGTTTGCCGCTGGACTTCTGGTTTATAAAAGAAGCATCTCTTGCTAAGGCCTGAATGTCGTCTCCACTAACCAGTGGAGAACATATATACTGTTTGTGGTTAGTTGCTGAAGACACCATTCAGATCTTATTAGGAGACACAAAGCAGCACAATTCCATTAGAAAGTGTAAAATGCTATAGAAGAGAGTTGTCGGTCTAGTTAATCAGAATATGACTTTCATATCACAATGCATCGTCCATGGCAGTAAAAGATGAAGGAGTTCAATGAAAAGAACCTAGCAAATTCTTTACCATGTTATTAACAACTTTAATAAAAAACAAATTCTTTCATTCATAGTCTCACGCCGTAGTGCCACACAGACACACACATTAAGTTCAGTGGAACAAGTCCATTAAGTTCAGGGGAACATTTCCAAAGGGTTTGCAACATGTTGCAGGCAGCGGTCTGGGTTTCTGTTTGTTTTTGTAGTACATCATCAGAAGTGGTTGGAAGGATCCTTTCCCTCTGAGCCCTGGTTTTGCATTTCAACCCATAAGCCACAAGGCCTGAAGTCCCTTTCATGGAGGGGGGGGGGAATCCTGTGATGACGCCTTAAGCAGGATAAAATAATGACCACATCATAATTTGGTGGGCAGTGGCTAAATGCATCTCATCCATTTTATACTTTCAGAGGGTTTATGGTGAATATTTTGAACCACAGATAAAACACCATGTATTTGTACAAGATGCTAGTTACTTTTGTTGAGTAGAGATGTTTGCTGGAGTGTACATTGTGTGGGTGTGCAAGAAACAGTTTGTTGTTGTTCACTGTCAACAATAGCTGCATAGCAATGGACAAATTCGCCATGCTTTCATAGTCCTCATAAAGGGTGCTTCTCCACACTCAAGGACTTCTTGGCATCTTCTCAATAAAAGATGTTCTGAGGAATCAGTAGTGTTTTGTGCTGACAAAGACTCAGATGTTATGCCAAGGATATTTAGATGGCTGATAAAAGAATTTAGCAGGGGCATTTTGACAACATGTAGACATTACATTTTGAAGTGTAGGTGGACAGAGCTCTAAGCCTTGGGTCATGTAGCCAGCAGAGTTGAAGTGAATGAGACCTGGACATATGAGGTTGCCTCTTTACTCCATCTAGCCCAGTATTGTTTACTCTGGATGGCAGCGGCTCTCCAGGGTTTCAGGTAGGGATGTAAAACATTAAACATTGAAAGAATTAAATGACAAGGATTTGTTTTCTGTTTATGTATTACTTCTTAATGTTCAAGCATTTTTCCAAGGCCTGGAAAATTGGCAGAAGGTTACCTATGCATTCCAGGACCATCTGTGCCTGCAGGAAGTGTGTTTTTCCAGTGCTGGCCTTACTGTTAATTGTCTGTACACAACACTGACACCAGAGCATGTTAATATTGCTTAAGAAAAGTCATTAGCGGAGCAGATAATTTGTAAGAATATATTATGTGGGCTTGATAGATAGACTATGAACTTGTTAATGTGATGTCTAGGCAACTTGAAGCATTACTGAATGAAGCCAATTATTTTGGATTCTTTCCAGACTGGTTCCAGGCCTGGTTAGCTAGCTTCATCTTTTCCTGGGCAGAAAAGATCTGGCCACTGCAGTTCATGCCCTGGGTAAATCTATATTATCTTGCTGCAATACACGCTGAGCAAGGCTGTTAATGATAGGACGTGTTGGAGGTCATTAATTCACAGGGTTGCTGTAAGTCAGAAGTGACTTGACAAGCCCTGACCTGGATAGTCCAGGCAAGCCCAATTTCACCAGATCTCGGAAGCTAAGCAGGGCCGACCCTGTCAAGTACTTGGAAGGGAGACCTCCAATGAATACCAGGGCTGGGACGCAGAGTCAGGCAATCAAGCCACCTCTAACTCCAGAAGGTTCACCAGAAGTCACCATGACTTCCAGGCTCGCAAGCACACACACACACACAAAACAAAAATAAAAAAGGAATGACTTGATGACAGTTAACAATCACACACAATGCACTCTGTGTGGGGCTGCCCTTGAAATGTGTTCCAAAAATTCAGTCGGTGCGGAATGGCGCAGCCAGGATGTTGACTGGAGTGGGTCCTAGGGACCATATCACTCTAGTCTTGGCCTATCTACTCTGGCTCCCAATATGCTTCTGGTTACAATTTGAGGTGATTATGATGATCTCTGAAGTCCTATATGGTTTGGGACCAGCATACCTGAAAGGCTGCTTACTTCCTTGTGAACCTGCCTAACCACTGTAGTCATCTTCCAAGGCCCTGCTTCAGGTGTCCTTACTTTCTGAGATTAGATGGGTGGCAGCCTTCTTGGTTATGGCACTGAAACTCTGGAACTCTTGCCACAGGGAGATTTGTCTCTGCCCCCTTCTGTTGCTGTCTTCTGCTAGCAGGAGAAGACCTTTTTTTGCTTCATCTGGCATTCCCTTCCTGATCCCTTCTTCCTGGCCACTGTTTCCATTGTTGTTCTTATGTTTTTATTTGTGTATTTTACCTTTGGTTTTTGTTCTGTTCAGTTTTAGTACACATGTTGCCAAAGTGAGTGCTTAGCTTTGGTTTTTAATTGTTTTAATGATCTGTTTTTGTTTGGCTTTAATGGTTTTTATTAATCATGCATGTTTTTAATCTGTTGACTTCCTTTGTGACTCTGGCGAAGGTAGAAAGGCAGGTTATAAATTTTGTAAGTAAATAAGTAGTTATATTTTTGGTAGTTTAAAATGTTTGTGTTGTTAAATGAACTGTACGTGTCTAGTCTAGTAGAGAAAGATCTTCTCTAACTTGTGCTATCAGGGATCCTTTGGCGGTAACAGGAATGGAACCTAGGACCTGTGGTATGCAAAGCAAGAATATAATTGCATGCGGTCTTGGGGTATGTTCACATGATGAAAGGGGATGGGAAGAACTGAACAGGGGACTGCCTTTTTCTGTAGTTCTTTGTGGACTGGTTCCTGGTTGGATTCTGTTTGTCTGTTCTTTCCTCAAGAGGTTTTAAGCCAGTTGAGGTGGTGGTTGTGTATAAAGGGCTTGCTATGGTTTATGTTTCCCCTTTTGGATTGATAGGATAGATTTTGCTCAGCAGTCATAACAAAGGTCCTCTCTAATGGCAGTGTTCAATTACCCACTGGACTGAAGGAGGAGGCACCTGCTGACAATAATAAGAACAATGCTTGGTACTTCTGCAGCTCCTACCATTTGAGGTTTTGAAATCACTTTGCAAAAACATACAAATAGTAATTAAGCCTCATCACAGCTTTGCAGTAACGAAGTAATAATGATCACTGTAATGATTCCTTGTTTGTGTGTGTGTCTCTCTCTTTAAAAGTTTGGTTGCATGGCTGTGGTAGATAGACTAGAGTCGTTGAGAGAGGCAAGTGTGGTATGATTGGTGGTTGACAGAGAGGGGGAGGGGTTTTGGAAGTGAATCTGGTTGGATGAGTATGTGAGTCAGTCAAGAGTTTCAGTTACAAGTTGACAGTTGATGTAGACAGGCAGTTCTGTGTTGAAGCAGAGAAGCGGGCAACTGAGGTTGTTCAGTGAGAAAGAAAAAGAGGGCTGAAAGCTGAGTGTATAGGAAAAAGTAAAGTAAAGTTTAAGTGATGAAAAGTTAAATGAAAACCTGAGTGTCATAACAAACTGGAGTGAAACAGTGAACATATATGGCATTGAGATAAACAAGTGTTACAAAGTTACATGAAAAGATCCCTGTCAGGGAGGGAGAAGATTGTGTGTGATACCAAAGCAATTGTTCATCATTTACACATTACTAGTTACATTGTACCGCCCTCTTATTTAGTATTTATTTCAATAAATCCTCTTTTATTCATGTTTATACCAGCTCTGAATGAATTACTTCCCAGGACCACATAGTTCCTCATAAGCCTTAAACTCGGTCTACCAAACTAGTAAGAGCAAAAGTAAAAGCATAAAGGTTTGGAAATCCTTAAAATTTCCTGTTGGCAGCAGAATCTACCCAGTTAAACAAAATAAAGAGAACTTTTAAAGTGAAACTGGTCCTCCCCAATAAGGAGGGCGTCACAATCACATATTTTCCTTACCAGGGAAATTTGAACAGACCATAATGGTGGGTAGGAAATTAATAGGAATTTCAGATTCTGAATTCTGAGGGTTCATGGCTTGGCCAGGCTAGGCTGGAAGCCACCCACAGCACAGAATAGAAAGGAACTGTGAAGTGCAAGCAATAGAAAGCTAGAAAAGAGCCAAGGTTAAATTCAGAGCAGTGGGTGTAGTTAGAGGTGTGCAAAAAATAATAATGGTATTTTCCGATATTCCCAAATCCCAATATTGGTATGGCATTGGGATTCAGGATTTTTTCGGAAAACCTAAAATTTTTCAGCTCCATTATACCCTATGGGTACTATAGAGAATTGATATGGGGATATCTGGGACTCTGGGAGGCTGTTTTTTGGAGGCAGAGGCACCAAACTTGCAGCATAGTTGCTGGTGCCTCTCCTCAACCCCCCCCCCCCCCCCCAAGCTTTAAAAAGATTGGACCGGGGGTCTAATTCTATTGGCTTCCAAAGGAGGTGCCCCCATCCTCCATTGTTTTCAATGGAAGAGGGGAAAGGTGTTTAAAGTGATTGCAGTCTTTTTAAATGCCTTCTGCAAGCTATGCCACCACTGTGGCATGACTTAGCAAGTGACTCAGAAGGCATATGCCTTCTGAGTTCACTCTCCAAGTTGTGCTGCCACCACTGCCACGATAAGACTTGGTGGTCTCTTTAAATGCCTACTGCCTTCTCCAAGGGCGGCAGTGGCAGGACTCATCAAGTGAACAAGCTGCGGTGGGATTCAGCAAGCTGTGGTGCTTGGAGGAGGTGGTGGCTTCTCCAAGCACGGTGGTGCAACTGAGCAAGTGAACTCAAAAGGCATATACCTTCTGAGTTCACTAGCCAAGTCATGCTGCTACCACGGCAGCAGGGCTTGGAGGAGAAGGCTTCTCAGTATACCTGAATGGTATACCAGTATATCAGTAGCTGAATACAGATCTCTGATCTGCATTCGGCTTAAAAATACCCGGAAAATACTGGTAAGTTATTTTTGGGGGTATTTTTTAGATAAACCGAATGCACACACCTAGATGTAGTTCAGTTCCATACAGAGGGCCACACATAACACTGGGGATCTGTAACACCGAAGAAATTAACACCGTCCAACAGCAGTGTCAGAAAAGTGTATTAAGATTAAGTGGAGCACGCCACTTTCACAAAATATTGAACAATGGACATAGACACAAAAGAAAAATCAATATAGTTGCCTTCTAATGCTGAGCTGACTTTCCTTCTATCACAGAGATTAAGGGATAATATAAAAACAGAGAGTGTTCACTTTTTTAGAAGTCTTATACGAAGGCTTTGTATAATTTCTTGGATTCCAAGCAGATATGCATTTTTCAAAAATAAACTGATGAGCATAATCCAGCCACTGGTACAACACTGAGAAAGTAAATCTGGATTTGTCTTCATATTTTATTCTGTAATGTGAATCTTTCCTTGACAAAAACCTATATATGACTTTTGTTTAAATGCTAACTGCCATTTACATTTAGTTAGTGGATGTATTTGTTAAAACATAGCCCCAGGCCATGTAAATGTTCAGGAGTTTGCCTTTGAATTCTGTTGTCTAGAAGAGTGTTGGCCAAATGCCATTGTTAGGATTAGCCTCTCTTTGACATAGTTGTACAGTGTCCAACTGTTTAGTTACATCACCAGACTTATTTATAGCATTAAATTGCATGCTATCAATTGCATGGATAGACAAAAGGTAGATGATAAGCCTGGACCTGGAGAAAGAACAATAAGGAGGTGTCAAAAATTATACATTGTGTTGGATCCAGACTACATTGGCAATTTCCACTGATTCCCTCTGCAGACCTCCCTAATGGAATTCCTCATGGTCCCATAGCCTTCAGGTGCAGCATTTCATGGGTATCAGTGAACTGCAGTAGGATTGGGGAGGTGTTCCATTCTGCCATTGGAAAATTTAATCTGGATCTATCCATCTTGCTGTATCACTTAATAGCATGTTACGGTCTTGTATCTCTTATGTATGTGCAGTTTCTCTGGATTGTGCCCCAATCGATGATATTTTAGTGTACCTAATCCAGTCTGAATACACCCAGAACATTTCAAATACCATTTTACTTTGTCATAAAGCTTTCCCAAAGGACAGAGGCTCCTGATTCTGTTTCCACATTACTGAAGTAGAATATTTCTTTGCAACCTGTTTCCATGTTGCACCAGTAGGGGTGTATGCTCAGTATATACTGAACCAAATAAATACCCGAAAAATATCTTATCTTTCCCTTTGCACTTTGCTCCCTGCACAAAGCAGTTGCTTCTGTGTTCTGTGAAACATGCGACCCAGTCCTTTTCACACCTTAGCTTGCGATATTATTCGGATTTTATTTGGGCTCAGCTTCACTTGCCAAGTAGAACTGAAGTCTGAGTTCCCTGTGCTGCTACAGTGGCACAACTTAAACTGAACTAGAAGGTATTTAAAATGTAAATGCCTTCTGAAG
This sequence comes from Gekko japonicus, assembly GCF_001447785.1. Taxonomy (NCBI): domain Eukaryota; kingdom Metazoa; phylum Chordata; class Lepidosauria; order Squamata; family Gekkonidae; genus Gekko; species Gekko japonicus. The sequence continues at coordinate 528,632 of NW_015169206.1, forward strand.
TCACTTGCCTATGCTGCTGCTGCAGTGGCGGCTTTGAGAAGGCATTTAAAGTTAAATGGCTTCTCCAAGCCCCACTGTGGTAGTGGTGGTGCAGACTGGCTTGGCTTTGCAAAAGTCATTTAAAGGGAAAGTTCCCTTTAAATGACTTTTGCAAAGCCAAGCCATGTGTGAGTGAATTCAGAAGTGGTGCAAGTTCACCCACCCCCTTCTCCATTATACCCTATGTGGATGGTCCCCATAGGGTATAATGGAGCCACATAAAATTGGCAATCCCAATAATTTTCTGAATCCCAATATCATACTGATATTCCCGATTCCTGAATCATATTGATGTTCCTGAATACCAATATACTGATACTAGGATTTGGGAATATCAGGAAGTACCAATATTTTTCAGGTTCTATTTACCCGAAACCAAAAAATATCAATTTTTTTTGCACACCCGTATGGACCAGTAATGGAATGCACCCAGTCAATCATTTGTCATGCCCCTCCAATCAGCACCCAGAGTTGGTGTGAAATCTTTCACAAGTCTGTCTTCTGCCAATGAGGGAGGCAGGCAGAGGACACTGCTGTTCCATCTCTGATGGAGCCTGCCGGTCTTTACACATCCATTTCCAAAAACTGAGCCCCACTGATACTGTGATTTACCATTTTGCTGCTAAAAAACAGCCCCGTTGCCAAAGCGACGTGTAGCGTCATGTCCTGGCGATGGCGGTGCAATGCGTCTCGCTGTCCCCGCGGCACGGATTCTGCGAAGACATGCGGATCCCCCGCCACGATTTTGCAAGATTTGGTAAGCCTAGGACACTCAGAGGATTTGGCTTTTAGATAGTTAGTTTTCATTTGCAAACTCCACATGCAATTCATGTTTAAAGGGATTTTATGGGCAAAGAAATGTACTTGTTATACCAATGTTACATCTAAGTTATATTGTTTTATAAAAGTTAATCAAGAAAATAAAATTTTGTATTTCTTTTTACCAGAGTGAACAAATTGAAATGGAAAAGGGAGTTGTTAAAGCAGAAAAAGTAGAACCAAAGGGGAGGAGCCAATTGGAAGGAATGTGACTAGAAAAGAAAGGGGCTCTACCAAAAGGAAAAGGGGCCCTGGTGATACCTTTTTTTTTTTTTGCCCAGGGCCCACAAAACCCTGTGACTGGCCCTGGGCTCTACCAAAAGGAAAAGGGGCCCTGGTGATACCTTTTTTTTTTTTTGCCCAGGGCCCACAAAACCCTGTAACTGGCCCTGCTTTCAAGTGTAAATACTCTGAATTAATAAGGAAGGAGCTGAGGTAGAAAGGTGTGAATCCCATCATAAATCCTCCAAGGATGAATTTTCTATGCAGTCAGCTAGAACAGAATTAGCAGTAAGCAGGGCTGAAGAGTCCTGATTTTAAAAGCCTGCAGGTGCAGGTGGTGAAACATCATGTTGGAGTAAAGCAGAGAGAAAGAGATTAAGGAATGGATGGGTCACAATGGTATGTAGCACACTCGGAACTGCTTACAGCATTGGTTTTTTTGTTTTTTGTTTTCTTTTGGAATCCCATTTTCGATATTGCGTGGCATAGCATGTCTGATTTTTTTTGCACTTTTCTAGTTTTTGTAATCCCAGTCTTATTACAGTGCTTATTAGGTCTCTCATGCTATTTGATCACACTGTTTTATGTCATGTAATCTATTTTGAGTCTCAAGCAGAATATTGGTAAATAAATTATAAAGCATCCTTCCTTATTAATAAAAGCCAGTTGGAGTGGCAAGATTTGATGTGCGGCAAAATCAGTTGGCCGCTTGAACTGCCACTCAGGATGTCAGAAGGTCATTGGCTCCATAGACTCAATCCTGCCCACACAAGCAGCACCCACGAAAATTTGCCTCACACTGTTCCTGGCTCCCTCAGATGACGGACACTCCAGCCCGATCTGCTTATTTAGGAGGAGGAGCTGCTGGGGGGGGATGGGCTTCCCTGGCCCACTGGCCTTGCTGGGCCGCTGGGGCAGCCTGACTGCCCTCAGGGAGGGGGAAAAACGGCCACGCAGCACTTCTTTGGCCCGGCGCAGCCTTTCCCAGGGAGGCCATGGGCCCTTCTTTGGGAGGGGGGGAAGGCCTCGCCGGGCTTCCCTGCGCCATCGAGACTGACCTCGGGGAGTGGGGAAAGGGCCGCACCGCATTTCCCTGGGCCAGCACAGCCTGGCCCAGGGAGGCTGCGGGCCCTTCTTCGGAGGGAGGGCCCCACCAGCCTTCTCTGGGCCAATGGTGCCACCCAGACTGGCCTCAGGGAGTGGGGAAAGGGCCGTGCCACACTTCACTGGCCTCGCGTGGTCTGGCCCAGGGAGGCTGTGGGCCCTTTTTTTGGGAGGGGGAGGGCCCCACCAGGCTGCTTTGCACCACCCTCGGCCTCTCTGGGGTGGCCCAATTGGCCTCGGGGAGGGAAGCCTGGCAGCCTGAAGATGGATCCGAGTGGCGGCACCTGGCTGGTAAATGTGGGTCCACTCCAGGAGGTCCCCCTCACTGGCACTGGACTGCCTCTGGGGCACTCTCTGGGGCTGGGGGTTGCAGAGCTCCCCCCCAGGCAACTTCCGAGGCCAGATCGAGGCCACTGAGCAGCTGCGAGTCTGCCTGGCCATGCCCTACAAGGGCCACTTCGTAGGCAAGCAGTTGCAGCGGAGGAGCGGCAGTAGTGGTGTCTGCTGGTGGAGCTGTTCCACCTCTGAGGTGAGGGCCTGGCCAGATGCCAGCCTCCTCCCGCTGGGCCGTTGAGTCGGCCGGCCGGTGCTTGCAGCAGGAAGGGGGTGCTTCTTTGGGAGGCAACGGGGCACGTGAGTGCAGGCACCCCCCCTCCCCGGTCTTGCGGGGGCGCCCGGGAGGGATGAGAAACCATTGAGGGCGGAGGCTGCTGCAGTCAATGGGGGGGTTGTTGTGGTCAATGGGGAGCTGCCGGACTTCCCTGCGCAGCCCCCCTCCGCCTCGCTGGCCCGGTGCAGCTTGACTGGGCTCGGGGAGGGGGGAAAGGGCCACGCCGCGCTTCCCTGCGCCGGTGCTGCCTGGCGGCGAGTTGCACTTACCCAGGCCCTTTTCCTAGAGCTTGTCGCATTCATTTTCGCGACGGGCCTTTCTCCTATTAAATAAATAATACCGTAAACAAATAATGATGAGCTCACCACTGTGTTCCCTCTAAGTGTGAGTGGCTGCTCATTAACACAGGAAGCCCTGCTCAGTAGCAATCTGGAGCCACATAAGGTCTTGATTATAGATTATAGCAGTTATATTCTGCTCAGGATGTGAACTGCTCAGTGTGTGTGTGTGTGGGGGGGAATTAGAGGGAACATTGCTCACCACCACTGTACTCATTTGCCCTCCTGATAAAAATTTTCTATCTATGAGCCTGAATGGATGGGATAAAGGAACAGTTTAGAACAGATAGACTGTGTAAGAAATTATGATGTTGGTACTTTACTATCCCTTCTGTATAAGATGCTATGGCTTAGTGGAAGAGCATTTGGTTTGCATGGAGAAGGTCACAGGTTCAATCCCCACCATTTCCAGTTGAAAGGATCAGATAGTAAGCAATGTGAAAGATGTTTGCCCAAGACCCCAGTCAGCCAATATCAGTCAGAGACAAGAAGAGCTTGATAAACCAATAGTCTGATTGGTCTAAGGCAGCTTCATCTGTTTATGTGAGGCCAACAGTCATCCAAAAAATACAACCCCATAAAAGACGAATTAATAGGTGAATTAACGCTGAACTGCAGGCTGTAGAAGGTCGGTAGTTCAGCAGTTCGAGACCCGAGTGTGTCGCATGACGGAGTGAGCTCCCGTCTCTACTTCCAGCTCCTGCCAACCTAGCAGTTTGAAAGCAAGAGACTGCAAGTAGAGAAATAGGTACCACTTCAGTGGGAAGGTAACAGCGTTCCGTGCGCCTTGGTGTTTAGTCACGCTGGCCACATGACCACGGAAATGTCTTTGGACAGCGCTGGCTCTTTGGCTTTGAAACGGAGATGAGCACCGCAACCCTAGAGTCGGATTCGACTGGCTTTCGAGCAAGAGAACCTTTACCTTTACCTTAAACACAAATAAATACTAGCTATGATCCTCCCTCCCTCCCATACACACACAGACAGCCTATATAATGCAACTATATAACTGCAACTTAATTTAGTTCATGATTTGGGAACCTAATCCAGTCTTCTTTTGGTAACCCAGAAATCATTAAATTATCTAATGATTTTTTTAAAGTAGTTGCTGCATTTGTGTGTATTTTCCCTGTAAACCCAAAGACTTGATTTCTCTTTCTTTCTCCTTTGGCCAGATTGACCATCTCTGCAGAATGCCCAATGCAGCTTGAAGACTTCCCGATGGATGCCCATTCTTGCCCGTTAAAATTTGGAAGCTGGAAGTGTTGCATTCCTGCAAATCAGCTCCAGGAATAATATCTTTATTTGGCTCGTGTGGTCAGTGGGGGCAGCTTGACTCTATGTGAAGGATCTGTCCATGTGGGCTCCGGACCACGGAAACCACACAGGAGCGAAAGACCTTTTCTGGGTCAAGCCACTTTCTGCTGTATTGCTGAGCAAGATAGCCTGACTGTGGCTGCTTTCACAGAATCCCAGTGACGATCATGCCAGTTGTGAACCAGGCTCCCTTTGTATAACAGGATAACATTGCATGAGCGAGCGGAATTGATCCAGCAGATGAAATGTACACTCAACTACAGGATTTATACTAGATGGTGGTGATTTGGACTCTTTTGTGAGGTCATGCAAAGGGGGGTGTTAATGGCTCCCTGTGGAGCCCTCCCTCGTGCCTTAGCATTGCTTTTGTCTCCATCATAATCAATGTAAGAAAATATTTTGGGGGGGATACATTTTATTTCATAATTCGAACAGGCCTGTGGTACATTTATTCATCGTGACCTTTAAAGAGAACAAGCTAATTGAGGGGGGACTGGGGATTTTATAGTTTTGTGAAAAGGGTAATTCTGTTAAATCTCAGATTGCGCTAGGATAGTATTTACATGTGTACTATTATGTGGTGTTCCGCTATCCAGTATGGATAACGTTTCAGCAGATATATAATCATGCATGGAATTATTTCTCCAGAGACACGCAATGTGCCTGCTTTTTCTCAGGAACGCAGCACAAGTTACATTCCTGAACAATATGTGTAAGGGTCAGACTTAAAGCACTTCGGGGGGGGGGAGGGCTAGCATCATATTCCAGCTCCTAACTCTGGGGGAAGAATTCACAAAAATGGGCACCAATAAATGAAACCGCTCACATACAGAGGATTGCAAGCTGCAATTGAGAAAAGGTGTGTGGCCCTTGAACAACTCCGCAGCCACAAAAAGTGATACAGCCATACTTCCCATCTCTTTTCCTCCTCTAGTCCTCTCATCCCTCCTCACCTCCTCTTCTTCTGTGGATTCTAGTTTGCTCCAGGAGAAAGGAAGATTTGGGGGGGGGGAATGATCAGCATGAGTTACGGCACAGTTGCATTGCCTTTTGCTGCTTGGGAAGGGTCCATGGCTCAGTGACAGAGCATCTGCTTGGCATGCAGAAGGTCCCAAGTTCAATCCCCAGCACTGGGGTACAACATAAGAAACCTGAGAGGCATCTATGCCAGGGGAAGCACAAACTCCCTTAACCACAAACTCACTTAAGAGTATCAAGTAGCAGATGATGAGATACCCTTCTTTGGGAGAGCAGCTGCCAGTCTGAGTACGCAATACTGACTTCAATTGACCTCAATATAAGACAGCTTCTGACTCAATATAAGACAGCTTCATGTGTTCACGGGTATCAGTTGAGAGCTTCATATCCATTGCAGCCTGGCAGTCTACACACAGAATATTCCACAAACTCTGACCTGTACTTTTATTCCCCTTGAAATCTTCTGTTGTCCACGAAGCATTCTGACCATCATGCTGTTCAGTGTTACCCTGTCAGTCAACATGGAACCTGCTGCCATTTCTTGCCAGGAACAAGTTAACAGCTACCAAAATGGACAGTGGTTTTTTTGGGGGAAGGGGTGCTAGTCAAGAGGGAGTTTGTCCTTCCCCTGGCATAGCTGCCTCTCAGGTTTGCCATGTTGTACCCCAGTGAAGAGATTCTGCCTGTAAAACCCTGGGTCCTTGGTTGTTGAGGCCTACCATGCATTGGTTTTTGGTTCTATGCAGAGGCCTCTGTTTCAGAGTGGGTCTCGAGTGGGGAAGCTAGCCTCTGTCTCCTCCTTAGTCAGCTTCTCTCCTCTTTGGTTGCTGTGTAAAGAGAATGGAGGAGGAGCTCAGCAAGTTCCCCTGCAGCGAAACAGATGCCCTTCCTCAAGGGTTGCTATGTCCTTCCTAGCCACTGGTGGGGGATGGAAGGGTAGGGCTGCCATGTCCAGGTTGGGAAACTTCTGAAGGTTTGGGAATGGAGCTTGGGGAGGACGGGAACCTCAATGGGGTACAATGCCATAGAGTCCACCCTCCAAAGCAGCTTGATCTCTGTAGTCTGGAGATGAGCTGTAGTTCTGGAGGATCCTGAGGTTCCACCTGGAAGCTGGCATCCCTTTTTTCCTCCACGTAGTAATGTGGCAATCCCCACTGCTTAAAATATCCTTGGAGAACCTCACACCAAAGCTGTGTGGAAGGCCAGTAGATGAGAACGTCACACCAGAGTTATGCAGAAGGCCAATAGAGACTCCAAGCACTGCTGCTTAGATTGAGATGCCAAGTTGTGTTTTGAGAGTGCCAAGAGTGGCACGGGCTGGAATTCATAAGGAACTTTCCAGTTTGTAAAGAAAAAACAAAGGTGACATGAGAATGACTCAAGTACTCGGCAGCCTTGCAACTCTTACCCACGTATGCATTCAGCCTCTAACCCAGTAATTTGTTTCCTTTTCAGACCCCACAGGCCATCTTGAATGTCTCCAAACGTGTCTAGGCTCTGAGCCACTTTGCATGTAGGAGTACTCGTTGTTTGGCAACCTTGGCAATTGTGGGCTTTGCAAAAAGAAAATTATTAGAAGAACTTCCTTTGGCTTTATGATTTTTTTCCCCTTTCTTTCGCTGTTGTTTAAACATCGGGAACGTGGGCATAAATGGGATCCCTGCGTGCGAGGGGAAATGACAGCCAACAGGTCAGCCTTCACTTTGTTAATCGGGCTGCCTTTCCCCTCGAAAAACACAAAATTTCCCTCCCAGACACAGCATGACAAACTTGTATCAAATTAGCCCCTGCAAGAGTACCATGCACTGAAGTAAAATCTATAATACTTTCCTGCCGAGTCTGCTACAAATAGTGTATGCCCGCCTTGATTCTTCTGCCTTTCCCTTTCTCTTTTAAGTGGCTTCCCTATTGAAAGTCTGTTTCTTTTTATCCACTCTTAAAAATAAAGGGGTGGGGATGTTGTGTAAGTTAATTTTGATCTGAAATGGCAGAGTAGTTTGTGGGGAGGAGTCATCCAGGTAGACAGCGGGGGGTAAATAGCAGGAGGGACATACAACATAGAGGATGGAAATTGCGCCAGAGGGAAGCACGGCGTTCCAGGTCGGACCAGCGGGTGACCGGAAGCAATGGGAAGGCACAGTACATTACGATCTTTGGAAGATGTGCTCGGAATAAACATTTCTTTGCTTATTAGAATAGTTAGCAATGAAAATGAATGTTTTCTCTTTTTAAAGGGTATTTTCCCCCTTGAAGTTGTGCAGATGTCCCAATTGAAGACAAGCTGTAATGATATTGGGTGTGTGTGTGTGTCTATTGTTGCGTCAAGGAATAAGCCCAGCAAAATCAGTGAGGTGGTAACTCTGAATGTTCTCACTTTTGTTTGGCAAACATAGGTAACCTTTATCATCTTCATTTTTTGCATATCAAAGGCTTAGGGTTTAGCTGGAGACCCAGTATGGTGTAGTGGTTAAGCGTGTCAGTCTAGTATCTGGGAGACCAACGTTCAAATCTCCACTCGTGCCATGGAAGCTCACTGGGTAACCTTGGGACAGCCTAACCTCCCTTACAGGGTTCTTGTGAAGATCACATGGAGGAAAGGAGAACGATGCAAGCCATTCTGGGTCACCACTGGGGAGAAAAGCGGGATCACAAATGAATTAAATCAATAAATTCAGGGTTGAGTGAGACGTGACGGGAATTGCGGGTCTCTTGTAGAGGTGAATGGCAGCTGTGCAGGGCCCTGATTCAGGGCCGTGCAGGGAGGGGAGAGCAGGTTTTATTCTTCCCACCCATTTCACTGATCGAAACTGAGCCCCACTGCCACCTGTTAGCCCTTCAAAGAAAAAAGAAAAACAGGTATCTGTCATTTTTCTTTAAACAGTTAGGAATGTGCTGGGGGTACAGAGCTTGGTTTTGATTAGTGAAAGCTTTAAAAGTTGCTGTCCTGTCCTGTCCTGTCCACCTCAACCCATAGATCTCTTTCCAGCCTTTCTGTGTAACTTGAAAGCACATTGAACTAGGATTGGGAAGACCCAGGTTTGAATCCCCGTTCTATCTTGAAACTTGCTGGGTGACTATGGGCCAGCCTCTTCCCCTCAGGTTTGTGATGATAAAATGGAGGCAGGAAGAATTAGGTGCATTGCCCTTAGCTGTTTCGAAGAAGGGTGTGATGAAAATGTACTAAACAAATATATAAATAAAACCTGGCCAATAAGTACAGATATTGCCTTCTCCTTTTTACTGTTGCTGTGTTGGAAGCAGAGTGGCCCCAAGTCCCCTAGAAGATCGAAAGACGTTGTCTTCTGTTCTCCTCTGTGCAAGTAATATTTTGCAGGCCTGGTGAATTCCAGCCAAACGCCTCTCTCTCCCCTCCCCTACCACAGCAGAGTCTTCGACTCCCTCAATTGGCTCTGTAAAAACGTTGCAGGTAACTGCACCAGGCTTCCCAGCAGCCCAACAGGAGCAGAAAATTATGGCTATGATTTTATACAAACAATCAAGCCAGAGCAAAGTGAGGTTAATTGACTTTCTTTGAAAGCTCTACCAGTAAAGCAGTCAGGGGATTTCACCCAGGTGCTGTAGTCTGCTGAGCCAATGCCTGGTCCTGGCAAAAAAGAAGCCCTCCTGCCCAGATGACTAACAACTCTTCAGTCTCATTTGGCACGTGATGTTAATGATATTGCATTCACCCCAGTCAGAGATTACATGATGCTTGTCTTGTTCTGACAATGAAATAGCAAAAGTAAAGGAAGCTTGACTGAGGCTTTGAAGTTTTCTATACTGTTGATAGAAGGCTACCACTAATCTTCAGAAACATCCTAAGATTTCTTCTGTGTGCTGGAATAGTATTCTCCAAAATGCAAAGAATGGAATTCTTTGAGCAAGTTGACAGGCGTGTGGACGGTGGTGATACCTGCATACTTGACCTTACTTATTTAATATAGTTCTATACCACTTTTCTGCAGTGCTCAGAGCAGTTACCAACATAAACTAAAATCAACAATTTAAAGCAGAGATGGATTAAAACAACCCTGAAACATCACCTGGCAAATAACACATTACAGTCAGGCCGTGTAAAAGCCCATCTAAACTGTGCAAGGGAGGAGGCAGCCGTCACCATGGCTGGCAGCCCGTTACACAGCAATGGAGCTGCCACTGAAAATATTCTTGCGATCATTGATCTTAAGTTCCATCTGGGTTCCTATGATGAAATGGCCCTTCAAGTATTACGGTCAGAACCAGCATCTTGAACTGGGTGGGTGGTTGGGATGCTGGTATAATATTGCACTCATGTGAGTGGTCTGGCTGACACTGAGCTGTTTTATTCTGGACTAGCTGCAGTTTCTAAACTGTCTTCAAGGGGAGTTCCACAATGAGTTCATTACAGTAATCTACTCAAAAGTACTTCCAGGCTCAAAGAAAAGACTGTTAAGAGGGGACGTGGTAGAGATTCATAGTTATGCAAGGGGTAGAAAGAATTTTTCTTCATCCCTCATAATATGAGAACTGGTTCACAGCCAATGGATTAAATTTGAGACAACAGAAGGAGGTATTTCTACACTCAAAGAGTGATTGTGGAATTCACTTCTACATTATGTAGTAATGGCCTTCTATAAAAGGGATTAATGCAGGATAATTTCACCAGTGGCTATTAGCCATAATGAATAAATGGAACTTCCATGTTCAGAAGCAGTGCTGGTACCAATACTAATGCTTTTTTTTGTATAAATGCATCAGACTATTTAAAAAATCACTCCTTTAATTTTGTATCACTGAAAATTCTAATGGAACCATTTTGCCGATTCCAGTGTTCTTTGTCATATACTGTCCCATTTAGTGAAATCCAGCATCACCATTGAGGGCTATCTGTAGTTAGAATCTGTACCATTAGTTTTACATTCGTGTTTGGGAATGTCCCATGCATTCAGGGGGATAGAGCTATACCATTGCTGTAGCAGGACAAGGCCACAGAAGACAGTATAAATAAGATATCTGAAAGCTTCTGGTATACCCTTGAAATTGAACCTGTTGAAGCAAGGCAACACTGTGAGACATGATCAGCTCTAGTAACTAGTTAGTTGTTAGTGTCTCATACAGTTCTAAAACTTCAGCCTGAAAGGGTTATTTAAAGTCAGTCCTATATATAGCACTTTACAGTGACCCAATACAAAATAATAGAACCCGTTAAAGTCTCCTCCACAGAGCACCCTGTTACAGTAGCTTCCTTCTGATGTTTCACAAAAATCCCTGATAGATTTTGAAAAAGAAATAATTAACTGAGCAGTCTGGTCTCCTGCATGTGAAATTTGCCTGCAAAATCCAGATGTGTGTTTCATAACAATGCAATTTTTTAAACGTGAACTTTATCGCAGATATGGGGAAAAATTGCATAGTAACCAAAGTAAAAATATGTTCCCTCCCCCAGAGGCATTCCCCAGAATAAAGCAGTTTGACCTTAAGCTATTGTATCTCAATTCTGTAAATATGAGGTATTTACCATCCTCCTATTTATCTAATTTCCTCCAATATAATGTAATTTTTGGTGCTGTTAGCCTATCTGTTGTATGCTGCATTGGGCCTTCAGGGGACAAGAGAGAGATAAATATTCTTAATAAAAAAATAAGCAACTTCGTTCATGGACAGCTCCGAAAGAAATGGACCAGGGACCAATCTCCCTTCCCCAAGCAAAATGCTTTTGTACATGGATGGGAGGCAGGGCAGTATTTCACTCCAAGGGTGGTCCTTTGTACTTAACAGGGTTCCCCCAACCTTGTGGCTTGGAAGAGAAAATCCTCATCAGCAAGCAGAAGACTAGCTGGGTTGTTTCAAATCCCACTTTCGTCTGGTCACAAACTCACTCTTTATACATCAATCACATCAAAAATTGCCAAATCAAAGCTCGAATGCAGAGGGGGGGGGATGAGTTTCTGTATGTACATTGTTTTCAGCTTAAAGAATATGGTATTGTTTGATACCACTTCACTCTTCTTTTCAAAAGTATTGTTTTGTTCCTTGAAAAATACTAACTACAAAACATTGAAAGCTGTGTCTATTACATTGCTAGGAGTTGGGGGGGGGAATCTGGGGCACTCTGATTCAGAGGAACAATTATATTGTATAACAAATTCTGTGTCGTGCTTGCTGAGATCAAAATAATCTCTTCTTGTTACGTGTAGAACACAATCCATGCCATACTTTTTAGTAGGATATTTAGACCCTTGAAATAATTTCCCCTACTGCAGTAAATGGAAAAAAACCTTCTGCATTCTTTGCAAGCCGGAGTGATGAGTAGTTTTCACTTTCACTCAGGCTGCTTAATCTTATGGAGCTTCAGTTCCTCGGTTATTATTCAAAACAGTAGCCCTAAAGTTACTGACCCTCAGCTTCAGGGCAAAGATAAAGCTTTTAAATCAAATTAAGTAGGTCCCCAAGATGAGTTAGCATGACTTGGCACAGCTTATGCTGCTTCCAGTGTCCACACATTTGGACTTCCTGCTGAAAATGCTGAGGTAAAAGGCATTTTTGAAGAGTGGGAGCAGAAGTCAAACACCATCGCAAGAGTAAAAGGAGAGCTCTGCTTAATTTTTCCTGGTGAAGGACAGCTCATTCTCAAATTCAAAGACAATAATTAGTAGGGATGTGTGTAAAAAAATGGTGTTTTTCTGTTCAGGCCTATTGGACACCAAAAAACTTCAGTATTTCTGAAAAACCCTGGATCCCAATACTGGTATGGTATTTGGATTTGGGATTTTTTGGAAATCCTGAATTTTTTCAGGTCCAATAGACCTGAGAAGAAAAAATATTTTTTAAAAAAAGCCAGCCCAACTCTGGGGCTGACTTGGCTTCTCCTACAGTGTGGTTTAAACCATGCTGCAGGAGAAGCTGGCCCCAGGATCTGCATGCAGCATGGAGGAGCCCACCAGCAATTTGGTATAGCTGAATATACCCGAATAAAAGCCAAAAGATAAAAATCATCTTTATTCGGGGTCAGCCATACTGGTAGCCAATCAGATTCTCTGGTCTGTGTTTGGCTTAAATAATACCCCCAAAATACTGGTAAGGTATGTTTCTGGTATTTTTTCCACTCAGTTTATGCCAAATGCACACACCTAATAATTAGGACTGGGCTGAATGTTTTATTTGCTAATACTTTCAGAGTGAAGGGTGGCTTGGGGGGCTCAAAATGTTTCCTAAAATATCCTTAACAGTACCCCTTTTGACTGAGGTTTGCAGGGATTTACCACTATCATTTTTTTCTGCTTTAGCACAGTTCATCCCCCCCCCCAGTTTTCATCATCTCTGAGTGTTCCAAGTCAATCAGGGATTAAATTGGGAACATCTCAAATAAAGCCAGTAGAAGTTCGAAGGAAACAATCCTGTTGCCAAGGCAATTGTGGTACATTCATAAGGCACAGAGCATGACCCCAGTAGTCTTGACAACAGAGGTGCCCCCTGTGAACATCTTCACTCATTTTTAATGCTCAAAGGGAGTGGCAGTCTTCATAGTGAGTGAAAATGATCATGAGAAGCCGTGCCCTGTTTTGGCTAATCCATAGAAACCACTGCTGTGGTTCACCAGTGCCATTCTTGTGTTTCCCACAGCTATTCTTATATTATCATTTACACCCAGCAGCAGATAGTAAATGCATAATTTATACAAAGGCAACACCTGATTTTTTTACTTCAGCCTCTATCTGTTTATTTTATTTTAAGGTGACATATACTTATTTAGAAAATGGAAATAATTTGTTCTTGCTAATAGGTAGGGATAATGGATTTGTATTGCCTCAAGATATTTCCCTTAGAAGAAGTTGGTTTTTATACCCCACTTCTCTCTACCGTAAGAAGTCTCAAAGCAGCTTACAATCTCCTTCCCTTCCTCTCCCCACAAAAGGCTTGTGAGGTAGGTGGGGCTGAGAGAGTTCTAAGAGAACTGTGATTGGCCCAAAGTCATCTAGAGGGCTTCGTGTGAAGGAGTGGGGAATCAAACCCCATTCTACAGATTAGAGTTTGCTTGCTGCTCTTAACCACTACACCATGCTGGCTCTCCTTCATCCTTAGTGGCCAGTTTACTTCCAGCATGGAACCTAAGATCATTGCTTTGCCAGTAGATGTGGGAGGCAGAAAAGAAGGCAGTCGTTTGAATTTAAATACATGGAGGCAGAGAACTAAGGGCTGGCTCTGATATGTGGACGCTGATGCCATTTTAGAACTGAACCTTGCCAATTAAAAAATGCTGCATTGGTGTGATCCTGCTAGGGCCCGCAGTGTGACAGTACCAGGCAATCTTGTTGTGGCACTTGAAAAGGCGCCAGGGTGGAAAACAAGATTGCCTGGTCTCTGTGCTCTGCAGACCTGTTCAGGATTGGGCCTTTATAGCATTTTTAAATGGGTAAGTTCAGCTCTAAAATGGCATCTACGTATGCTGTAACATCTAGTTTGGCCCTAGGAATCTTTTCCCCTCTGGAGTTAAGGGGGAAAGCCTAGGGATCTAGGGGTTGGACTAGATGACGGTGGAGGTCCCTTCCAACTCTATGATTCTATGATCTGCACCAGTTCCTTTTCGGGAATTGGATGCTGAATTAGTAGTTGTATGGAATGCAGGCTTCCAAAGTTCCCTACTTATATATTTGTAAATAAAGAGATTATCACCATGGGTCCCCACTATGCTGTTGTCCAAAGATCATTAAACTCTGTAGCATCCTCCATGGACTTCCCACCATTTGGGAAAATGGGAGGCATCTTTCTTTCTAAAAACAGACAGACAGATCAATATGGTCTTCTTAAAAAGTGGGATTACTTTTTTGAGGTTTTGAAATAGTGATGCCTGTGGGAATAGGTGGAGGGGAAAATTGGATACTTGCCCTAGGCATCGTAATTCGTTTGAGCTCTGAAAAAGAATTGTATAGGAATATACTGGAATAATGGAAGAGTATGTTCTCCTGTAGTTCACTTTCTGCAAAGTACTTTTCTGTACAAAATCTTACAGGCCGCATCAGAATCAGAATGCATTCCGGCACTGATGTTATTAGGCTCTGAGAATGTGTTGTCTTTGGAATTTAAGTACAGCATGGGCCCAAAGTATTTTTCCCTTTGAAATGAGTTTTGTGAGAGCTGCATTAATGTGCTGCACTGAAAACACAGCTCCAAGGGAAGCTCTCATTTCATCAAGCACTCTATCTGTGTTGTTTTTCATTTTGAAGAATAGGCTCCCCCTTAACTTTACCATCATGTAGGTTGTTTTTGCCTATTCAGTCTCCAAAGCTTCAGCTTTCAGTTTCTCTCCTCTCCACTTCAGCTGTCTTGTTTGCAGCTCCTTGAATGCAACAACCTCTTGAACCGTACAGCACTTACTGATTATTTAGAGCCCTACTTGTGCTTCCTTCGGATGCTGGAGGAGGTGGAAATGTTTCTTTTGAGAGAAATCCTGTGGATGTGTTGAGGCCTGGTGCTCAAGGTCTTCTTCGAGCTTTCTTTCTTGCAAGTAATAGAACAGGACATTGGCTGACATGGGACCCCCCCCCCCTTCTGCTTCATAAGAACATAAGAACATAAGAACATAAGAGATGCCAATGTTGGATCAGGCCAAAGGCCCATCCAGTCCAACACTCTGTATCACACAGTGGCCAGAAATACCAGTGCCATCAGGAGGTCCACCAGTGGGGCCAGGACATTAGAATCCATCCCACTGTTGACCCCCCCCCCCACCAAGACCACCACTTCCTGTGGCAGTGAATTCCATGTGTTAATCACTCTTTGGGTGAAGAAGTACTTCCTTTTATCCGTTCTAACCCGACCGCTCTGCAGTTTCATGGAGTGCCCACGAGTTCTTGTATTGTGAGAAAGGGAGAAAAGTACCTCTTTCTTTACCTGCTCTTTCCCATGCATAATCTTATAAACCTCAATCATGTCACCCCTCAGTCGTCGTTTCTCCAAGCTAAAGAGCCCTAAGCGCTTTAACCTTTCCTCATAGGGAAAGTGTTCCAACCCTTTTATCATTCGAGTTGCCCTTTTCTGCACTTTTTCCAAAGCTATAATATCCTTTTTAAGGTGTGGTGACCAGAATTGCACACAGTATTCCAGATGAGGTCGCACCATTGATTTATATAGCGGCATTATGATATTGGCTGATCTGTTTACAATACCCTTCCTAATAATCCCCAGCATAGCATTGGCCTTCTTTATTGCAGTCACACACTGTCTCGACATTTTCAGTGAGTTATCTACTACAACTCCAAGATCTCTCTCTTGATCAGTCTCTGCCAGTTCAGACCCCATCAACGTGTATTTATAGTTAGGATTTTTGGCTCCAATGTGCATCACCTTGCACTTGGCCACATTGAACCCCATTTGCCATGTTGACGCCCACTCGCCCATCCTTGACAGATCCCTTTGGAGTGCCTCACAATCCTCACTGGTTTTCACCACCCTGAACAACTTTGTATCATCCGCAAATTTAGCCACTTCACTCCAAGTACTGGACCAAGTACTGATCCCTGCGGTACCCCACTGCTTACCCCCCTCCACTGAGAGAACTGCCCATTTATACTCACTCTCTGTTTTCTATTAATTAGCCAGTTTTTGATCCATAAAAGGACTTGTCCTTTTATCCCATGATTTTTGAGCTTACTTAGGAGCCTTTGATGAGGAACTTTATCAAAAGCTTTCTGGAAGTCAAGGTAAACAATATCTATTCGATCCCCCTTGTCCACATGTTTGTTCACCCCCTCAAAGAACATTAACAGGTTAGTGAGACAAGATCTTCCCTTACAGAACCCATGTTGAGTCTGCCTCAATACTTGAGTCTGCTTCCAATACTCTTGACTCAAGAAAAAAGCTTCCCCACACACATACACAATAGTATTTTGGCATTTCTTTCTTTCTTTCTTTCTTTCTTTCTTTCTTTCTTTCTTTCTTTCTTTCTTTCTTTCTTTCTTTCTTGGTCTCCATTTGAAAGCTGCTGTTTGCTCGTGCACTTGAATAATCAGAACTTATCTGTTCTATGAGTTTATTGGCGTAGTTCACCTTTCTCATTCCAAGTCTCTGTCTGTGGCATGTTCTCCTTTATGCCAGCCACTCAGTGCTTAAAATCCCAGTTTTGTGTAGACCAGTGGTTGTTGAAAGTTTCTGTCTCACTTGCATGTGGGGAAACAGTCAAAAGGCTTCCCATCCAATTGCTTCCTACTTTGAAAACTGATTGTCTACATTTAGTTCTATTCAAAACCCCTTCGTTTGGCAATTCTACATTGCAGGGGTCGTTTCGTAGAAAAAGAGCTAGGGGAACTCATTAGCATAACTGATTAGCATATGCCACACCCCCTGACATCACTGGAAGTGTGTCATAAGGCCACACCCCCTGACATCACCGGAAGTATGTCATAAGGCCACACACCCCGCCCCCAACGGTCCCGGCCGCCGCCGGCCTTGCAGCTCCACTGCCGAGCCCCATGAGGGGCCCGGCGGTGGACCTGCAAGGCCGGTGGGAGTGCAAGGAAGCCCCGCGAAGGCCCTCCCTGGCCCCAGGCAGGCAGGGGTGGGGAGAGGCAGGGAGGAAGCAACTTACCCTCCCTCTTCTCCTGCCTCCTCCTGGCTGAATGAGGGCCGGAAGCGGGGTGGCCGGAAGCAGGGGGCAGGGCTTCGTCATGTGCCCCGATTTATGGCTTTTTATGGCCGTTCATGAGTGACTTTGCAGTCAGTATGATGTCGGCCCGAGGCATTTGAATGTGGTTTTGAGCTGCACTTTTTCCTCCCAGTTAAGAAAATGTAGAGCGAATACTAGATGCAGAATCACCCATTCTTTGCATTGCAGCAACATGCAATGCTTGCTTTTCCTGCCGAATTTTATACTATGCTGAAAAATATCTTGTTGTTTCAATATGTTTTGCAAACTTACAGAAATCCTCAGGCTGTTCACCATTTCTCTCTCTTTTCGGTATGCTTTCAGGACTAGCCTGGAGTGAACATAGACCAATGGGCTTAATGATTGATAGCCATCCAGATCTTCTTCGTGGTCTCTGTGCATCACACCCTTGGGAATACTCTGCGCCTGCGCTGACCTTCTCGGTACCGATAGCTAGCAAAAGGGATTTTCACGCCTCTCCCAGGTCACGCGCCGGCTCCACTGCGCATGACCAAGGAGGGGCACGCAGATCCCGCCAGTTCTCTTCTGACCGCCGCGCTGGTAGGACGCCTTCTGCTTCAGTCTGTTAAGTACAAACTTTTGCTAAACCTTCGTTTAGTTACTTTCTTTTTCTTTATTTTTGTAGTTAGCATTTTTCTCCGGGTGTTGTTTTGTGTTTTTCTCGTTTCCCCTCCGCTGGCCTATGGCCCCGCGGTGGGGTTGTTTCAAACGGTGCAAGACTTGCGGCCTTAAAATATCCCCCACCGACGGGCACTCACTTTGCCTCGTCTGTCTAGGGGAGTCGCACTGTGTGTCCAAGTGCGGACATTGCCGGAAGTTTTCGAACCAGACGAGAAAAAACAGGGCAGCTCGTCTACACTTGGCCCTGATGGAGAAGGCATTATCTCCACAGTCCTCTTCGCCGTTAGACACGTCCGGGCACGCCTCGATGTCCACCTTGGCTACGGACACTTGTCCTCCCGTTCCGGGAACATCGACGTCGACGGTCGCAATCGATGCTTCGGCACCGAAACGATCGACGCCGA
Source organism: Gekko japonicus (assembly GCF_001447785.1). Classification (NCBI taxonomy): domain Eukaryota; kingdom Metazoa; phylum Chordata; class Lepidosauria; order Squamata; family Gekkonidae; genus Gekko; species Gekko japonicus. The sequence continues at coordinate 546,725 of NW_015169206.1, forward strand.
TAAAGGACCACCCCGTACCTTCCAAGATCCGGAAGCAGGGGATATCTGATGCCGTACCTTCCAAGATCCGGAAGCAGGGCAAAGACTCACAGCAGTCGAAGAAACCTAAAACGGACAAGTCAAAAGTCCATAAGGTTTCAGCCAGTCAAGGCCGAGATCTCACGCAAGAACCTCACCACCCGATCGGTTCAGATCTCGACATCGACCTTACTCAGCAGACAATTCAGTCGCAATCTGATATGTCGAGTCGTCAATCCTCTCATGCTTCTCCGGAACGTGGAGTCGATGATCGACACCGACCGGCGTCCCCTCCCTTAGCCTGGGATGAGAGACAATGGCACTACTTATATGGGAACCGATACCCATACCCCTGGGCATTCCCTCCACCGCCCCCACCAGACTGGGATCGTCAATCGGTGTCATCCCGCATTTCGCACTGTCGGGATCGATCCTCGATATCGAAACAGTCGATACCGACACTTCCACCGGGTCCGATTGCGCCCCCGGTCAACACACCGGCACCGTCACAACCGGAATTACCCGGGTCATCGGAACCATCCAATGTATCCTCCGATTCAGACGACTCCTCTGAACATGTAGAGGACGTAAATATACAGCTCACCCCACAAGATGTGGAAGCAGACTTGCCTATCTCTCCATCGGAGGATGTTAAGTCATATGGAGACTTTGTGCAACGTATGGCGTTAGACCTATCTATGACTCCCACTCTCGTTGCCAGTTTTGTGGATGACAATGTTTTTGACATCATGCATTCCAACACTTCGCCTTCTGTGGCTCTGCCGATGACAAAAGTCCTCTTACAAACTACCAAAGACTTTTGGACTCACCCAGCCTCCATTAATGTATCCAATAAACGTTTGGATCACATGTACAAAATCCAGGAATCAGGGGCTGAGTTTCTGTACACACATCCTAAACCCAATTCTCTGGTCGTCTCATCGTCCACGAAAGGGAAATCGAGTCACTCCACGCCTTCAGATAAGGAAGGGAAGAAATTAGATTCGGTTGGTAGAAAATTCTACACTGTCGGCGCAATGGGCGTTAAAACGGCTAATTATGCAGCCTGCATGGGCCGCTATCAGTTCAATTTATGGAAACGTTTGAATGATTTCCTTCCGCACGTGCCTAAAGAATGTCAGCCACAGATTAAAAGGATTCAGAATGAAGGGATGGTACTGGCTAGGCATCAAATTAGTGCTGCCAAACATTCCCTGGAATCAGCGAGCAAGACTCTGGCAACTTCCGTAGCACTACGCAGACATGCCTGGCTCCGCTCTTCTTCATTGCCATATGATACCAGATCATCGGTGGAAGACCTTCCCTTTGAAGGTTCTGGATTGTTTAGCTCCACCACTGATACGGTATTACAAGAAATGGACAAGAGTATCAAGACGTCCAAGAGTTTGGGAATATCTCCCCCACCTAAGTACTCTAAAACTAAGCAGTGGCCTAGACAACCTTGGCCTACTAGACAACCGTACAGTAAATCACCTACGGATCAATGGCAAAGACCTCCCTCTTCTCAGTCAAGGTCTTTCCCCCCTAAGAACAAAGGACAATCGTCTGGTGCCTATAAGTCGAAGTTTCCTAAAAATCCCAAGCAGGGGCTTTGACTTCAACCGTCTCGCTCATACTCGCCTCGCTCCTTTTCTTCACGCATGGCTGGACATTTCTACAGACAAATGGGTTCATTCTATAATAAGAGATGGCTATCTCATAGAGTTTTCTCAGGTCCCCAAATTTTCCCATTTCATTGGAACCCCGACGTCACCCGTCCTGCTTCAAGAAGTACAATCCCTGACACTGAAAAACGCCATAGAGACAGTCCCGATGGCGGATCGTTGCCAGGGGATTTATTCCAGATATTTCACGGTCCCCAAGAAGGACGGAGGACTTCGTCCAATTATGGATCTAAGATTTCTCAATCGATTCATCATTTACAAAAAGTTTCGTATGACCACTTTGCAAAGCATCTTACCACTCCTGTCTCCAGGGACCTGGATGGTCACTTTAGATCTCAAAGACGCTTATTTTCACGTCTCCATCCACCCTCGTCACAGAAAATTCCTCAGATTCACTGTCGGAGAGGACCATTATCAATTCAAAGCCCTCCCCTTCGGGCTTTCTACCGCCCCCAGGGTCTTTACGAAGGTAATGGTGGTGATCGTCGCCCACCTTCGTCTTCAGGGCATCCAGATTTTTCCATACATAGACGACTGGTTAATGGTGGCAGATTCGAAGGAATGTCTCCTTCAACACATCACCATTACTTTGTCGGTCCTCTCCTCCCTTGGAATTCTGGTGAATTTACAGAAATCCATGCTGCAACCTGCAACTCGCGTGCAGTTCATAGGAGCTGTCATAGACTCCCTAGCCACTCGGGCGTACCTTCCTCGCCAACGGGCAGATACCATTCGTCTGGAAATTCAACGTTTGTTCCAGTCCAACGTGACATCAGCGGTCCACATTCAGCGGATCTTGGGTCTCATGGCAGCCACCACTTCCGTGATCGAATATGCACGCCTTCGCATGCGCCCGTTGCAGCTGTGGTTTCTAAAGAAATTTCGCCCTTCCATCCATCCTCCGAGCCTTCAACTGGTAGTGCCTCCGCAGGTCCTCGTCTCCCTGCAGTGGTGGCTCGTGGACACCAATCTGTTGGCGGGTGCACCGTTCCAACCGATAGTTCCCGTAATGTCCATCACCACAGATGCCTCCCTGTGGGGTTGGGGTGCTCATACAGACGACACTTGTGTGGGTGCTCCATGGCAACCCCTTTGGAAGAGTCATCATATCAACTATCTGGAACTGCTGGCCGTAAAGTTTGCCCTAAGATCCCTACTCAGACAGGTTGTAGGGAAGGATGTGTTGATTTTTACGGACAACACAACTGCGATGGCTTATATCAATCGCCAGGGCGGGACCGTGTCCAGGTCCCTTTGCAGGCTAGCTATGGACATATGGGAAGAGTGCCTTCATTGGAACATCACTCTCCAAGCTGCCCATCTGCCAGGAACTTTGAACCAACAAGCGGATTTCCTGAGCAGAGGGGGAGCATCGGACCACGAATGGGAGTTGAACTCAAAGTATCTCCTTCCTCTTTTTCAACATCTGGGACATCCCCACATCGATGTTTTTGCAACTCGATTGAACAAGAAGTGTCCCAGGTTTTGCTCCAGAGCGGGGTTGGACCCTCTGTCAATGGGGGACGGTCTGTTGATGTCGTGGGCTCACGACTTTCTATACCTATTTCCTCCGATTCCGCTGCTCCACAGGGTGCTTGTGAAAATACAACAGGACAAGCCCCATTGTCTCCTGGTAGCCCCCTGGTGGCCTCGGCAGGTGTGGTTTCCGACACTGCTGCGGTTAGCCAAGGGATCCTTCGTACACTTCCCGCAGGAGTTGGATCTCCTCCAAGCTCAGGAAGGCCAGGTCCTTCACTACGATCCTCTGAGTCTCAAGTTGACTCTATGGGAAATACGCTTTCAGTGATGGATGACCGTATCAATGAGGTCCTGTTGAATTGTCGTAAACTGTCTACTAGGACGTCTTACGCAAAGAAGTGGGATTTATTCCTACAGTACTTGAGTTCTTCCAATTTACCTCCTCCGCCAGTGGATTTGAGGTCTATTTTTGCGTTTATTTTGTCCAGAATGGACTTGGGACTCAGTTTTTCTTCAGTTAAGGTGTATTTAGCTGCGGTGTCAGCTTTTCATCCATCTATTGATGGGTTTTCAGTTTTCTCGCATCCTCAGACGAAACAGTTTTGTAAAGGTCTTATTCGCCTGTACCCTCCCCGTCGTTCTCCGACTCCGGCCTGGGATTTGGCTTTAGTTTTGCGGTTTTTGATGGGAAAACCCTTCGAACCACTGGCCACTTGCTCTCTAAAGTTGTTATCGCTCAAGACTGCGTTTCTGGTGGCCATTACTTCTGCTCGTCGAGTCAGTGAGTTGTCCGCTTTAAGGTGTGATCCACCATACTTGATTTTTTCCCCTCATGGGGTGTCGTTGTCTTTGGACATCTCCTTCTTACCGAAAGTCGTTTCGGAGTTTCATCTACGTTCAGATATAGTTTTGCCGTCATTTTTCCCGTCTCCTGCCAATGAAGAGGAACGGAAATTGCACTCTCTGGATGTTAAGAGGGCGTTGCTGTTCTATTTGGGCAGGACCAAGTCTTTTCGTCAGTCTCCAGCCTTGTTTGTTGCTCACAGTATGCCCTCCCTAGGGAAGAAGATCTCTTCCCAGACGCTGTCCAGGTGGATTGTGGAAGTAATCAAGCTATGTTACGCTTTGGCTAAGAGACCTCTTCCAGGTCAACTTCGCGCCCACTCTACAAGGGCGGTGGCGGCTTCCACAGCTTTCCTGAGAGGGATGCCATTGGAGGACATCTGCAACGCTGCGACTTGGGCTACTCCGCTCACCTTCGTGAAGCATTATGCCCTTGATGTCCGGTCTACTCGTCGTGTGGCGTTGGGTCGGTCTATCTTGCAGACGGCGCAGGTGTAGGGCCTCGGCCCCTCCTCCAGGTAAGAGTTATTGCTTGCTATTCTCCCAAGGGTGTGATGCACAGAGACCACGAAGAAGATAGACAGGTTGCTTACCTGTAACTGGTGATCTTCGAGTGGTCATCTGTGCATTCACACCACCCGCCCTCCTTCCCCTCTGCTCTCGGCCCTTCATCTTGTTTCTTTGAAGGCTGTTGGGCGGCGGTCAGAAGGAACTGGCGGGATCTGCGTGCCCCTCCTTGGTCATGCGCAGTGGAGCCGGCGCGTGACCTGGGAGAGGCGCGAAAATCCCTTTTGCTAGCTATCGGTACCGAGAAGGTCAGCGCAGGCGCAGAGTATTCCCAAGGGTGTGAATGCACAGATGACCACTCGAAGATCACCAGTTACAGGTAAGCAACCTGTCTTTTTGTTGGTTCATTGGTGGGGGTTTTTTTGGGGGGCGGTAATTTTATGAGTATAATAAAGTTGGAGATTTGGTTAATTTATTTCTGACGTATTTATCCCTCCAATGTGGGCTCAAGGCAGGTTGCAATTTTTTAAAAAAATAGCAACACACACAACCCAAACAGGTAAAATCGACTTTAAAAAACTATATATACCATTAAAACAACAGTGAATTGTCAAAAGCTCCTTGGGATGAAAGCTGACGAAGACGTGTTTTATTTAGAAAATTCCACCTGGCCAGGTAGATGGCCCAGGCTAGCTCAATCTTGTTGACCCCCAGTTAGTACTTGGATGGAAGGCCACCAAGGAAGTCCAGGAACACCACACAGAGGCAGGCGATGGGAAACCATCTCTGTTTGTCTCTTGCCTTGAAAGCTGTATGGAGTCACCATAAGTCAGCTGCAACTTGACAGCAACACAGCCGCTTCACCAGAGACCTGCTCTAGGTAGTTAGACCAGGTCAAGAAAGCTTTACCAGCTCTCTGAAAACCTGGTGGGGTGGCACAACAGGCAGCATTCATGGCACTGAAGATGCTGAGTCTAACCTAGTAAAATTGGAATTGAAGGAGAGCCCCCCCCCTTTTGTTCTTTTTCATTTGTATCTGGTAAAGCTGCCGCTGCTTGTGACTTTTTTCCTTCTCCTAGAGTCAATTGAGGGAGGCAGGTAGATAATATTGTCAACTGTGGGGAGGAAGACACAATCCTCCTCGCATCTGGAGGGATCATGAGAAACTAAGCAACCTAAATTAGATTCTTTTATTTTTCCTAAGCCTTTTTCCGTTTTCCCATCATGCTTTTGATGTCTTACCTACAGACTCCCCACTGTCATCTTTTGTGGGAGAGAAATCTTAACACCCCTTTTGAAGGTGAGAAAGAGCAATCACCTCTGCGCCTTCTGGCTGAACAGACGCTTCTGATCTCCGGCACTCTTAATAAGATCTCCTCTAAACTTGAAGATACTGCAGAGCAACTCCGTTCAGCTATCCTCCCCATCATTTAACCTTGAGTCAGCCTCCTAAAGTTTTAAGGAATCAGTCTTCTCAAATTATGTTGAAAATGTTTCCCTTTTGGTCTGGTGGCAGTAACATTCACCTGCACTAGTAGCCTGTAGCAGGGCATTGCTGCAACCACCAAAAAAGCCCTGTACATCAAGCAGAGCTTGGATAAAGAGCCTATCTTGGCATATTAATTGTCTTTTTTTTTGTATTATTATAACTGTAATTGTAACCCAGCCTAACAACTTTTTTTTCTTGAAAGACAGCACAACACACACAAACACACAAAATAAATGTCTTGATTCTAAGCATATGTGTGATGCTGTAGATAACTCAAAAGAAACTATACCTCAGTGTTTGATAGTCACATTTTAATGCTGTGCTTAAATGTACATCCTTTTAAAAAATTACATGCTGCCTCCTCTGGCTTTTTTGTTCTTACTACATGGCTAGCATTTGCAGCTCACGCTGCAGCCCAGTAAAATGATTTGGGATTCTTGGCTCCCTCAACTCAGCCTGCCCTCTTTTGTCTTGTTTTTAAAGTCGGCATTCTTGTTGTCTCACCTACAAGGGCTCCAGTCTATCCAGAACCTCCCTAGACATTTTCTGTTTCCAAAGAGGTTGCCTCAAAATAGCCCTGTTACAATGCTCAGCCACTGTGGTCCCTTTCAGAGCAAGATTTATAGTGACAATAAGTCGACAGGCATAGCGGGAGAGCACAGGAAAGAAAAACAATAGCAGCTGAAATAACTGGTTCCGGCTGCTTCCCTTTGAGAGATAATTACACCACCGCCATTGAAGCACAGTGCAAAATCAATTTTCAGATTCATTCCCAATCGAATGTTGCATCCCAAAATAAATATTCTGCAATAAATATTAACATCAGTAAGCAATAAGCAGTGAGGGAGGGGGTCAGGGTCTGAGATCTTTATTGAGCTCCAGTAAAACCAGGACAGAAGAAGAAGAATAATAAGAAGAGATTGGATTTATACCCTGCTCTTCACTACCCAAAGGAGTCTCAGAGCGGCTTACAAACTCTTCTCCCTCTCCCTCCCCACAATAGACACCCTGTGAGGTAGGTGGGGCTGAGAGAGCTCTGACAGAAACTGCTCTTTTTCAAGAACACCTCTGACAGAACTATGACTTGCCCAAGGTCAAGCATTTTTAGCAAAATGATTTGGGATTCTTGGCTTCTTCAACACAGCCTGCCCTCTTTTGTCTTGTTTTTAAAGTCAGCATTCTTGTTATTATTTATGTGGTTAAATATTTCTGTAATTTTAATGTATTGATGTTTTTATGGAAGCCGCCCTGAGCCCGCTTTGCAGGGAGGGTGGGGTAGAAATCTGATAATAAACAAACAAACCAGTCCTGGACCATCTATATATATAAAATAAAGTCCCCTCACCGTAAAATCAACGCCCAGGCCAAACCGCTAGACCTAGAAACACCACATTCGGGGAGAGCGCTCCAACCATGACGTAGGTGCTCACTAAGAAGGAATTTTTAGAAATTCAACCCCGAAGGGGGTCAAAAGGGGTAAAATGTGCTCCCCCCATTGATTCCTGTGTGGCAGCCAGGCTGCTGCCTCTTGCACCCCCACCCTCTGATTGATCAGCTGCAGAGCTCAGTGTTCTGAGGTTAAAAAAGCCAACAGTTACTGGAGACTGCAGACAGCTAATGACAGTTGAGGAAATCAGGAATGGCCAACAACCACCTGTGAGGTGCAGTAATGCTGCTGGCCCAGCCTCTCTGATGGCTTCCAACACACTCCCCCCACCCCCTACACCTAACAGGCAGGTTGTCTGTCAGGTCCAGGGTGCTTAAAGCCCCAAGGGAGCCTGCCCCAGCAGTAATGCCTTAGTGATCCTGCCGGCCCAGCCTCCACTGTGGCTTCTAATACTCCCCCCTCCCCCTCCTACAGGCAGCTGCCTGTCAAGTATAGGAGAGGAGGTGGGATGCTTACAGTCACTGGGGAGTTTGCTCAGCAGGATTGCCTTAGTCCTGCTGCTGGCCCAGGCTCTCTGATGCCTTTAAATACAATCCCCCCCAACATCAGACAGGCGGGTGTCTGTCAGATGTAAGAGCAGGATCAGGGTACTTTAATCCATCAGGGACACCACCTCAGCAGGATCACCTTAGCGATGCTGCTGACCCAGCCTCTCTAATGGCTTTCAACACACACACCCCACCTCCTACACCTAACAGGTGGTTGTCTGTCAGGTGCAGCAGTGGGTGCAGGGTGCTTAAAGCCATGAGGGAGCCTGCCTCAGCAGTAACGCCTTAGTGATCCTGCCGGCCCAGCCTCCACAGGGGCTTTTAATACTCCTTCACCCTCCCCTTCCTACACTGGACAGGCAGCTGTCTGTCAGGTGTAGGAGAAGAGGTGGGATGCTTAGAGCCGCTGGGGAGGTTTGCTCAGCAGGATTGCCTTAGCCCTGCTGCTGGCCCAGCCTCTCCAATGCCTTTAAATACAATCCCCCCCTTAACACCAGACAGTTGGGTGTCTGTCAGGTGTAGGAGCAGGGCCAGGGTACTTTAATCCATCAGGGACGCCACCTCAGCAGGATCACCTTAGCGATACTGCTGACCCAGCCTCTCTAATGGTTTTCAACACCCCCCACCTCCTACACCTAACAGGTGGTTGTCTGTCAGGTGCAGCAGTGGGTGCAGGTTGCTTAAAGCCATGAGGGAGCCTGCCACAGCAGTAACGCCTTAGTGATCCTGCCGGCCCAGCCTCCACGGGGGCTTTTAATACTTCTCCACCCTCCCCTTCCTACACTGGACAGGCAGCTGCCTGACAGGTGTAGGAGAAGAGGTGGGATGCTTAGAGCCGCTGGGGAGGTTTGCTCAGCAGGATTGCCTTAGCCCTGCTGCTGGCCCAGCCTCTCCAATGCCTTTAAATACAATCCCCCCCTTAACACCAGACAGTTGGGTGTCTGTCAGGTGTAGGAGCAGGGCCAGGGCACTTTAATCCATCAGGGACGCCACCCCAGCAGGATCACCTCAGTGATGCTGCTGACCCAGTCTCTCTGGTAGCTTCTAACACACTCACCCACCTCCTACACCTAACAGGTGGTTGTCTGTCAGGTGCAGCAGCAGTCGCAGGGTGCTTAAAGCCACGAGGGAGCCCACCCCAGCAGTAACGACTTAGTGATCCTGCCAGTCCCAAGTCCACAGTGGCTTCTAATACTCCACCTACCCCTCCTACACTGGACAGGCAGCTGCCAGGAGGAGGCAATTTAGGAATGTGGCAAAGACATTTGCACATAGTACTCCTGCAGTGCCAAGTACCAGCAAGATCACCCTGAGGTGCTCAGAACAACACAGTGTCCACATGAGCAAAACAATCCAGGAACACAAGTAGAGAGGCCATCACTTTTGTGGAAGGTGGCAGGAGTTGACTTAACAGATGACTGCTGCTTAAATGGACAGTTCTATGTGGCCTGCTCCAGAGTGAGCTCATCAAGCAGTCTGGTGTTCCTAGCACCTGAGGGCAGAACCACCAATGAGAGAGAGGTCCTTCAGTAGAGAAAAAAAAAAGTACATATGTCTCACTTCATTTCTTACACTACAACCTTCTCCATTAGAATTTCTACAACAAATGTCACATTTCAAATTTCACATAATCAGTATTATAACTGGATTTATGGAACTTAAATACTGTAGCGAAGCACGGGTATCGGGCTAGTAACAGATAAAGCAAATAAATTGAAATATTGTCCTGAAATTGTGGGCAGTGTTTCTCCAAACTGTAAGAATGCTTTTGCCTAACCAGCTTCACATTCATCCAGTTAAGTGTTTAGTGAGAGCAGTGCACAGAGAATTCTGTGTTCCTGAAATGCCTGCATTAACATGAATGATACTGTAAAATGGTTCACTCCAAGCCTTTTGCTACTTTCCAAGTAAAGATTGGGATAGAAAGCAAGGAAGGAATGATTGCTTATTTAGAAATAAAACCACAATTTGCCATCTTTTGTTGAACCTGAAAACAGAAGCTTCATTGTAACGCAGGGCCAACTCAGAGCAAAATGTGCATGCATAGGTATTTCTGCAGCTTTACAGTTGTAAGTCTAAGAGCTGATAGCTGCATGTCTATGAACTGGTTAGTGCAAATGCAGGTGTAACATTTTGTTGTAATGGGCCCCAGTTTTAACTGACCAGCTTCAAAAGCAGTGACAATGAGAAGGCATATGGTGAATTTTGAATAGATTTGGCAGCTCCAAGTTGGGAAATACCTGGAGATTCACGGAATGGAGTCTGAAGAGGGCAGGGGTTGGGGAGGGGAGAGTCAACATGGAACGTTTCCTTCAATAGTTGATAAGTAGTAATTGATAAGAATTGGGATTGCTACACGCTCAGATAAAGCAAATATTGTGAAACTAATTGTTCATTGCGCAGTATTCATTAGCGTGTGAGCGATAATAGAACATTTTCTACAGAAATTACTACGGTAAACGTTTTTGCAACTTATCTTTATTGACTCTTTGTTATTTTTGTCTCAGATGTTATTTTTGGAATTCCACTTCCTCCCGTGATCTCTCATTTTTGGCTACCACCTGGAGGTTGGCAACTCTAAGTCTGAATAAGGCTTTCTATGAAAATTAAACCAAAATTTGTGATACAAACTTTTTTTTGCACGTTTAAACTTCCTACGTCTTCCAAGTAATATTTCTAAGTGGTTCCCTATTACTCATGAGGTCTTTATCAAAGTGGCATTGAATAAACATTTTACTGGATGGTTTTCTAATCAATTACACTTTATCCATATTTAGGTATTTATTTATTTAACTCATTTGTACCCCACCTTTCTCCCCAGTGGTAACCCAAAGGGGCAGACATTGTCCTCCTCTCCTCCATTTTATCTTCACCACAACCCTGTGAAGTAGGTTAGGCTGAGAGTGTGTGACTGGCCCAAGGTCACCCAGTGAACTTCCATGGCACAAGTCGGAATTTGAACCCGGGTCTCCCAGATACTAGTCTGCCACTCTTCTCCACTACACCACACTGATTCATTTTCATGTTATCCTAATGTTAATCTAGGCATCCTTCTGAAGGTATTGAAGCACATATGACATAACTTAGCATTTAATAAGCAGAAGCTATCACTCATGGTGATATCTTTTCCTTTCTTGTTCCTTTCCATTTCCTTTTCCTTTTCTGTTCCAACACGTAGGAACCAAAATGGCTTGAAATAATAAGCAAGCCTGCTCTTTAGTCTCAGCTGCACATTTTTCAATTTGCACCAAACAATTTATCTTTGCATATGATCAGTTTGCCTTTGCATATGATCAGTTTGATTCAGTTTTGCCTTAATTTTTATACAAAGGAATTCTTTCTAGAGACAGTCCGGTATCTTCCAAATATAATCTGTGATCTGACCTGGTACAAGAGTCATATTGGAAATGAGCAGTCACCCATGGAAGCACATACTAGTTTACCAAAAGCCCTTGACCTGGATAGTCCAGGCAAGCCCAATCTCATCAGATCTCAGAAGCTAAGCAGGGCCGACCCTGGCAAGTACTTGGAAGGGAGACCTCCAAGGAATACCAGGGCTGGGATACAGAGGTAGGCAATAGTAAACCATCTCTCTGAAACTTCCAAGCCCCACTAGAGGTCACCAGAAGTCAGTCATGACTTCCAGGCATACACACACATACACAGTACCCCCCAAAAAAAGAATAGTTTACCAAAAGGAGTGTAAAAATACTTTTTTAAGGGTTATATGTAATTATACACATCAAATGTGAAGTGTGGAGGTTTCCAGTTTCACACATTCTAACGAGAACCTAAAGGCAGAATGCAGTGCCCTTGTTTCTGCAGTAAGAGAAAAGGATAGAAATGGGGGGGTGTGCAAAGTTCTCAGTAGAAACCATCTCTGAACTAGAAGAATGCAGAAATATATCATACAAATCGACAAAGGAGATATAAATGAGCAATGACCACAATTTCTAAGGGAAGTGGATAGGGAGCAATTCGTTCAGTACTGGGAGTGGGTAAAGGCTTGTCAGATCCAACACAAATGTAGGTTTTCTTGCAAATGTGGCTCTCTGAACTGAAAGCTGTAGCTTGACAAGGTGTAAGGCAGGCGTTTTATGAGTGCCAAAGCAGGATAATTTTCAGAAAGTGGCACAGTTGGTATTTCTTCTTAAACTGAAAGAAGCCATTTCCATTGCAGGTTCTCTAAGGGTTACTTTGGGTTACCTTCTCTCCCCAAACCTTTACCCCCACTGAGAATGGAACAAGCCTTGTCCTTCCGTTTGTGTTCCTACCCTTCCTACCCTTGTTTCTGAGTCTGTTCTCTCCCACTCCCATCAGCACGGGAATGCCCAAGTCGAGGGATACAGCTTTTCTCGGGGCATTAAACTCACTTGCTAGGGACAATTGGTTGTAAAAGATCATTAAGTGTAACAGGGAATGGATTAATTTCAGAGCAGTGGTGACTCTCAATCAGATTATAAAGCTCACCATGATACTGCAAAAAGATTCAGCTTTCCTTGTGGCAATTGAGAAGGGTTTTATTTGACTTTGCAACACCTGAAAAATTGCATTATTCATCCTCTGAGAGCAGCCACTGAGACATACTGTGGGAAATGTAATGTGTGAAGTGGCAGTTGATTTGGTACTGCAAGTACTTTTAACAGTTTTTTAACCTTGCTTGAACCAAAAAATGTAATTATTCAGATTACTATTCAAAGGCATGCTCACAATTAAAGGCAAGGTCTTTCTTAAATGCATAGCTAAGTCAGAAAGAGCACATACCAAGCCAAGTTTTCATTCATGAGTCCTTAAGATGATTTTAATTACAAGCAAATAGGTGGAACATATGAATGAATGAAACAATTATGGACATAAAACTTTTCAGTCAGGCCCGTAGCTACAGTATGGCATTTCAGGGCTCCTCCCCCTCAAACATGAGGCATGACCCACAACAGCTGCTGCCCCTCTCTGCCTCCCCCTCCTCCTCCCTCCCCTCCTGTAGCATTAAAAGGGCCCTCCAGCTGATCAACGGGAGCATGTGGCCACCAACCAGCTGGAGGGTTCTTTAAATCTTGCAGCCACCCCTTTTCCTCCCCTTCTCCAAGAATTAAAAGGCCCTCCAGCTGATCAGCGGGTCCTTTCAATGTTGCAGGAGATGAGGGAGAGGGGCAGCTGCCAGCCACACACCTTCCCTGAACTCCAAGCCCCAATTTCACCGCTTGGAGATCAGGCGCGGGAACCCTTTAAATGCCCCTCCTTCATGGCCCCCTCACTGGTGCCCCACAAAATTTCCCCATGCCCCACCAACCCAAACTTTCTGGCTACGGGGTTGTTTGCAGTGCTTTTTTCCCCTTTTAAATTTGTAGTTTGGCATGATACAGATGGAACACTCAACCTTGGTTTAGGCACAAGCCCTGTGGTCATGCTCCCCTCCCCATGAATGGTCAACTAGTGATCCAGCTAGCAAACTACGGTTCCCTGTCAACCAACAAAAAACAACACTGCAAACCATTAACTGCAAACTGTGTTTTGTTATCTTTATTTGCAATGTAAGTATAAGCCACAGTCTGCTACTAAAGCAGAAATCATTAACATGGTGGAGGACCTTGACCTGGATAGCCCAGGCTAACCTGATATTGTCAGATTTTGGAAGCTTAGCAGGATTGTCCCAGGTTAGTATTTGGATGGGAGACCACCAAGGAATAATAGGGTCTGTACGCAGAGGCAGGAAGTGGCAAACTACCTCTGAATGTCTCTTGCCTTGAAAACCCTATGGGGACACCATAAGTCAGCTGCAACTTGATAGGGGGGGGGGAACATGGTGGAGGATGGAAGCGGGTTCAGTGAACGAGCAAAAGGGCTCAATCACATAGCAGCACATCATGATTGCCTTGAGCTTATGCCAGAACCATACCGATGTGTTTAATGATTCTACAAAACTGATGGCTTATAAACGGAAAAGTACAGAAGACGTACCTGGAAGATCAACATACTCAGATGAAGAATGTTCTTTCTTTTTGTCTACCTGTTTGTATATTTTCTCACATTTTGTTTAATTTCTTGCTTTAATTTCAACAAGTGGAAACTGACTACAAAAATGCCAGGATTCAGTGAAGAGTAATCAGTCTTAGAAATTGTACAACAGAATTGTCAGGATATGAGCTCTATATACTAAATGCTAAACTGGTTTAGGTGTATAAAAGAATTGATTCCACCTATGTCAAATCTAAACAGTTACAATGAGTACTAGTTCCATGCAATGTTCCCTCTAAGATGTGGAGTCCTGCGAGCAAAAATTCTACTTTGTGAGCTACCGGCCTTAAAGTTGTGAGCTAGCCATTTGGCTGCGGCATAAATTAGTTTGCTCTGGAGCCCTCCTTCCTGAGCTAAGACGAAAATGTGTGAGCCAGAGGCTAAGAAACTGTGAGCTAGCTCACACTAACTCAGCTTAGAGGGAACACTGGTTCCATGTGTGTTGTACGTTAGTTTCCTTTTGTAGTAATGTCTTTCCTTCTCTTAGTTAAAATCAATAAAATCTTTAAAAAAGAGTAATCACACCAATATTAAGATTTCAGAATGTAATTATATATTTTGAACTTCCAAAATCCAAACATAACCTCTATATTCACTGTTATTTCCACTGATAATAATTTAATAATGTGTTAAACCGGCAGACTTTGCACACCTATGTCTGCCAACTTTACTGATTTCCATGCTAAATTATTTTTGATAATGAATGATTAAGATACTAAGGCCAGGCTTGCCAAAATGCCTGTGCTTCCCATACACTGGGGAAGAATTTTAGAAGTGCAATTAAATTCTAAAATCCTACTGAAATGAAAGGTGGATGAGCTTGGCATTTATCGGTCTGTACATTTATTGAGCCAGTCTTTAAGAGTGTTTATTTTTAAATTAACTAATGATTTATTAATCAATGATACTGATGTATTTTCTTTTATACTCAAGAACTTGCCGCTGCTGTACAATCTACATATTGACAAGATTGGAGGTCTGTCCTTTCTAATCTAAGATAACCCTTCAACTCATTAAAATGAATGGTAGATGGCATACTGTACCCACAACCATGAGGGGGAATAGTAGGATAAATTTTGCCCTGTCGGGAACAAGCAACATTTCTCTTGGTGGTGGAAAATGCTGTCATGTCCAAGCATACACATGGTGACCCTGTAGGATTTTCAAGGCAAGAGCTGAAGAGAGGTGGTTTGCCATTGCCTGCCTCTGCATAGCAACCCTGGATTTCTCCTTGGTAGGCTCTCGTCTGTACAAATGCTAACCTGTACAAATAACCAGGGCCAACTCTGCTTATCTTTCAAGATCTGATGAGATTGGGCTATCCTGGGCCATCCAGGCGAGGGATAACATTTCTCTTACTATGCCCTAATGTGTTAGCCCTCCTGCTTACCCCAGTTTGACCTGTGGAACAAGCAGGGGGAGTCAGAGAACTAGGACCATTGCATCAAAGAGAGATCCTGTTCACGTAATTCCATAAAGCAGTCCTTAACAGAGCTATGCCCTCTAAAGCTTATTGCCTCTAATGGACTTAGAAGGGTATAACTCTGCTTAGGACTTGGGACAGAAAGATCGGTAATAATTACAAATGCACTAGAGCAAGTTACGTAGTGCCACTTTTTGTTGCTCTTGGAATGCCGGAAATCAACAAGATCTATTTTATAAACCTGAATGTACACAGTAATGGCAACACAGTGCTGTAGTTAAATGTATCTGGAAGAAAGAAAAAACAGAGGGGCTGTAGCTGTATGAGAACCTCTACTCTGTGGCTTGATCCCCTCATGGCTTAAGGATGTGTACGGGTGATACAAACTAGTACATGGGGGGGGGGACCGCTTGTATCTTTCCCTCACAACAGGCAATCTATGTAGTTGGTCCCACTCCTGTGGTTGAATTGTTCACATGCAGCTCCCAGCTATCTGAGACTGCACTGCAGACAAGCTGTGTGCTGGGAGGGGGGCTAGGAAGGCCGTGTACATTCTGGTTCAAATCTCACCTAAGCCTTAAGCTTACTTGGTGGCCATAGGCAAGCCTCTGTCTCTCAATCTAAGTACCCCATCTCCGTAATAACGCTGCCCTACTTTTGAGGTTTATTGTAAGGATTATTGAGATAATGTATGTGAAGTGCTCTGAACACTTGAAATGTGCTGGATAAATGCTGAGCATTAATCTTATTATTTGAATGTGAGGGGTTTAATACCCTTTGGGAACTCATTGGAAAAATTTAAAATTAATGAGTTGGGGTGTTTTCTGCTTACAGGTTCTTTTCTGTTTACAGAAAGAAAACTGTAAGTGGAAATCAGCTATAATTGGAGTCATTGTTTACTAACTGTGCTGGTGACAATGTGCTGGTGACAGTGCCCAATGGGGACAACGTTGTGGAGCCGCTTCTGTAGCCTGTTCACATGGGACAGTGTACTCATGCACAGACTAAAGATACATGTAAGAAAGAGTCAACATATGTTCCCTTTACAAATGAAACCAGGGGTTATATGTAACTTACACTTAATATCAACATTACACATATAAAGACAAATATACTCAATACACATATAAAGAAAAAGAAAAATCAAGGGTAAACTGTATGCACATTGTATGTGCATTTACTGTAGCACAAACAGGTATAGGCAGGATGTATGTGCATTCCCTGTAATGTGCAAACAGGGCTTCTGTGCATTGACGTGGGAATGAAACAGAATGGAAATTTTCCCCAATAGCAAATATCAGTTGGCTGTTTGGGGTTGTTTTATACGCCAAGTGCTTTTCTGTTTACAGCAAGACAACTGTAAGGGGGTTGTAAGGGAGTATCTTCACTTCAGGGGTTGTTTACTAATATAAAGATGACAGAGTCCTTGATGGACAGAGTGGCAGAGCTGTGCATCCTGCCCCCTCCCCAAATACAGCTGGGGTGTCTCTGATTATTTAATGGTGGAATGACTGGCACAAATAAATATGTTTAGGACTGAAGTACAGAACGCTAACAAAGTGTACACTTTAATCAAACTTACTTTTGCAAGGGCATGATTCAAAGAGCAGTAGCTGCATGAAATTTATGCACAAAGCCTTTCTGTGGGAAACAGTTTCTGTACTGTCAAGGCATAATTCAAGAGGAGGTTTGTGTAGGTGGACTGCAGTGAGGTATGTTTCCAAATTTTCCCGTCATCCAGATTTTGGAGCTCCAATGCCATAGTTTTGTTTCCAAAGTGAAAATGATGCATTAATGACCTTGCATTGTTCCATTTTTTATTTCTGAACTGTTATGTGCATGTGCAGTTGGCTACAGCTCTCACTTCATTCATCACTTCCCCTACATTCCGCATTAGTGATTCTCATGTTCCCATTGATACAACATTGTAAAAAAGCAGTCTTGATGTAATTATTCGTATAATTATTCGTATAATATCTGAGTATGTATTTTTGCTTGATGTTATAATTAGGTAGCAGCCTGAATAGCCCTGACTAGCCCAGTCTCCTCAGAGCTGGGAAGCTCAGTAGGGTTGCCTGCAGTTAACACTTGGGTGGGAGGCCACCAAGGACATCCAAGGTTGCCACGTAGAGGGAAGCAATGGCAAACCATCTCTGTTCATCTCTTGCTTTGAAAACCCCATACTTCCTGGGTCACCATGAGTCAGATCCGACATGATGGCACACAGTGCTTCACAAGACACACGCACACATCAGGAAAACACAACATGGACTCCTGATGTGATCGTACATAATACTTTTTGTAGTGTTTTTTCAATGCAAATTTGTATACCAGTAATATAGAAGGGGGAAATACATAGGAATTAAAGCCCCCCCCCCGGTGCATTAAATTGTGGATTCTCCAGTTCCAGAATTAAGTTTAGAGATTAAACCAGAATGAAAAAGAAGTGGAATTTACAGATCAAATTCTTGGAACAATAAAGGAACAGAACAAAGGAAATCTGATCATCCTTAACTGCAGGCTAGAGAAATACTGAAGTTATGCCCCAAAAATGCATACTGATAACCAATGCTCCCTCTAAGCTGTGGGGTCTTGTGAGAAAAAATTCTACTTTGTGAGCTGCTGGCATTAAGGTTGTGAGCGACTGGTTTGGCTACTGCATAAATCAGTTTGCTCTGGAGCCGTCCTTCCTGAGCTAAGACAAAAATGTGTGAGCCGGAGGCTAAAAAACTGTGAGCTAGCTCACACTAACCCAGCTTAGAGGGAACACTGCTGATAACACTTCCTTTTAATCATGAATAACATTTGCCTTGACTTCCATCACTGAGTGCTTATTTCTAAGGAAGGTGTGCCCTTTCAAGGGTTGTCTAACCAAAGATCGAGACTTCCAGATTAACATAGTATAGCCTGAGATCCTTGGTCTGAAGCAAAACAGACCTCTTCTGAATCAAATGGCCTTGAACAGTTTGTATTTGCTACTCCTGCTGTTGCAGCCCTTTACACACGTCTGTTTCTTGGGTTTGGAGTGGGGACCCAGGCCATCTAATACTGTGGCTAAGGCATACAAGAATGTTGTTATTACACCCTTGTTTTGCTTCTTAGTAACTATGGGCTATGGTAGGGAGTTAGGCTACAGAGTGAGGGTTCAAATCCCATCTTCAATCTTTTTTTTTTGTATTGTGAATGTGTGTGTGTGTGTGTGTGTCCACGCGTGCGCGCGCAGGCACCTGGACGTCATGCCACCCTGGTGACCCCTCCTGGGGCCTGGAGGATATTCAGAGGGGTGGCTGAATAAAGCCTGCCCCCACCCCCTGCCTCTTGTTTTCCAAGGAGGTCTCCCATCCAAGTACTTGCCAGAGTCGACCCTGCTTGGCTTTCGAGATCTGACAAGATTGGGCTTGCCGGGATTATCCAGGTCAGGGCCCATCTTCAGTCTCAACATTCATAATTCTATATAGCACTTATGTCTATGGATCAGTATGCCGCCCACAGAACATTAGAGACAGAGGTAATTAAATTGGGAGAGAAAGACCACTCCAGTGCAAAACCAGGACATTTGTCCATACTTTGACTGTAACACACTGTTTTACTTCTTTATGTCTTCTATATATATTTTAAAATAAAAAAACAGCAGGAGGTAGGCAATAACTCCTTTAGGAAATGCCAAGTGAGTATGGAGAGCATGGGTTATAATTGGACATTGTTTATTTGGAGCATTTTGGTAAAGTGTTATGACAACAGAGAGAGTATTGAGAGATTCTGTTGAATTTTTACCTGATTAGCCTTTTCCTACAGATATAAAGATAATGAAGTTTCTGTTATTAAGTAGCCTCTTAAATGAGCCACATAATGACAGAGCTCTTAAAAAGGTAGCAGCGCATGTGATCAAACCGGTTATTCTGTGCTACCTTTTACGAGTGGGTATAATTGCTTTTCCTACTGCTTGGAGTTGCGTGGGTAATATCTCTCTTCTTGATACTTTGATATTCTTCCAGGATTTAATTTAGGCCTATTACAATGTCTATTACCGCCTCTGGATGTTTTAAAAAAGAGTAGGTCTAGCTTTTTTCATTGTTGAGACATAAAGACTATGTGTAACTTTCCCCTTATATTTTCACAAAGGCTAAATACTTACTTTTAAAAAAAAAGAATTCAAGGGAGACAGTAGATTGTGGAAGTAAATCTTTGTAACATGATAGGCCTGTGGCTAATCCAGCAGCTGCTGGGTTTTTTTAAAAAAGCAGTGAGGGGAAGGAATAGTGGTTGGGGGAGGGGGCTGGGGCAAGGAAGATGGAGCAAATTTGAGTACGTGTAGGACCTTCAAAAATGTGCACCTTCCCATTTGTGCAGGGTGCAACAGTGCTTCGAGAGCAATCTTTCCAGAAAGATCATATAAAATCAGGTTTGGGAAACCAGACAGTGGACAGCTCGTGGATGGTATATTGTAGGTGCCCCCCAAAGCCAGGCTGGAGTTTGGATGCCAAAGTGGACCAAAACCTCCTTACGAAAGCAACCTCTGTCTCGCTTTCCCATCTATAAAATACACCATTAATCTGCCTCACAGGGCTAAAGGAAAAATGAAATATGTACATCTCCAAACCTATAAATCACATTTATATTGAGGACTGTAGGTGGATGTTTATTGTCTACTGCTACTAATAACCGTTTCCGAAACAAGTGGTGCTCAGGGTCAAGTACTCTCCCAATCTGCCCTGAAAGTTCTTCTCTTTATTTCCTGATCTGTGAGAACTGCTTTTGCTCCCCTGATACGAAAAGAAACTCATTCTGCCCATTTTCCATTGTCAGCAATTGCTTCTCTAGGACTGAGGCTAAATCCTCAAACGCCAAGCACAACTACCTACATTGATAGTGAAATACTGTGCCAAGTTACGTCAGTGTGAGCCCACTGACATCAAAGCAAAACACAGACAAAAAGTTCTGGAACAGAGCAGTGGGACAGATTAAACGCTGCTGAAAATGTCGCATGAATACTGAAATTCAGGCTTAACCATTCGCATTCTCTCTTTTTACCAGATGCTTATCCCAATTCCGAAGTGATCTACGTGTGGACTAACAACTCGGATACATCTGTGGTGGTTGCAGAAGATGGTTCGAGGCTTAACCAGTATCACTTGATAGGACATATTGCAGGAACTGAAAACATTAGTACCAGTACCGGTGAGGAATATAGTTCTCTGTCCATCCCGTCCCCCCCCCCCGGCTTATAGTAGGCAATGAGAAAAAAATTCGGGATCATTTCTTAGAAATGAAGATGTATTGAACATTTTGGGCCAGATCCAGAGATTTGCTCGTGAAAGAATTGTCATCTTCCCTGCTTTCCCATCCCCCTATCAGTCTGTTCCACCACCAGGAGAATTGATTCCTGAGGTTGCAAGACCCATGTGGGGTGCAGGGAGGAAGGGGAATAAAATCATTCCCTCCTCCCTCTTCAGACAGCCAAGTCCTGGCAATAGAAGATACAGAAAGAGCAGTTTAGCCCCCTCCCTCCTTCTCTGCCGCATGGCTGTTGAATCCATACAGATCCTGCAAGCCCCAGAGCATCAGTTCTGGGAGTCAGAAGGAATTCCCGGGGAGAGGGGAAAGTGGGGAACCATAACCGGGTCACAGGGCCCAAACCATTGTCCAGTTCATCATTCTTTCCTGGTTCCTCTTTTTGTATTTCTAGAAAGGGGTGGCTTTAAAAGCCTGGTTAGATCAGGCCAAAAGAAGCACACGCTTCCAGCGTCCTGTTTCTCACAGTGGTCAATCAGAATGCCTGCAGGAAGCCCAGAAGCACAAAATGAAGGCAACAAGCCTTCCCCAGCCTCAGCAGATGACCTGCAGCTGAGCAGATCCCACTGAAAAACATTGCACTGCAGAAAGCTTACATGGAAGGTTTGTTCAGTGGTGTTTGACCTACGATGGCTTATTTTTACATCTGCGAGACAATGCTCGATGCTGCCTCACGGAAACAATGATTCCGCCAACAAGCCCCAGCTAACTGTGGGATCAGGTAGAGGTAGGCCCAGCACATTCACTGATGGAGCCAGCCGTGTAACAGAGGCACGACCCTCCTTTCTTCCGACCAGGCACCCAAAAGAACACATAGCCCAGGTGCTGTGAGTGGGGTCCAGTGGTTTAATTCAAGCAGTGTTTGTCACTGGAAAGAAAAAAGGGGGAAGATGGCCATCAAAGAGCCCAGCCCCTGCACAGAGAACCTTTAAGGTTCATGAGAAAGAGGCTTACCCAGAGTAGCGGCAGAGTGGCTGAATTTCAGCCTGTTGTGCAGGTGTTCCAGGACCTGGATTCCTGGGGGGGGGGGTAGCAATCTAACTACCTACGCTTGAGACAGGGCCTGGGGAAAAAGTACTGCCCCTTTCCCTGGTTCTTAAGAGGAACTGGGAACAAGTCATGCTGGCTCCCACGTTTGTAGAATCTGCTTTCCTCCAGCGGGGAGGCAAAGAACCGCCTACGCGTTTGATGAGAGCTTTAAAATGATTTGTTTGATGAAAGCATTTGGGACCATGGAGGGGAGAGGAGAAGGGAAGGTGGCAGCTGTCGCTCAGCTTTGCAGTGCGTGTGTGTGTGGGAGGTGGGTGGGATGGAGAACCACGTCGCTGGAAAGGAGGTGCTAACCCTAAGGATTCCCCTTTCCTCCGTAACCGGCAGTGGAGGCGCCAGATGTGACAGCATTAGGGGACCAAAGAAGCTTTAATCCCAGCCCAGCCACCCACGTGAACCCCCTCCTGGTTAAGGCTTCGGTGTCAGGTCAGCTTTGTGCTGTGATGGGGGGGGTGTATGGGAGAAGCAGGGGAGGGTGGGGAAAATGGGACTGGCTCGGGCTGAAGAGTCACGTGGTGCTGCAGAGAGAGGCTTCAACAGGTTACATAATACACTTTCCTTGATGCTGCTGCAAAGACGCCGAATCAGAGGTCTGCAGTAATTAGAAACTGAGCATCTCGCCTGGGAAAAAAAGGTAGCATCACACTGTGCCTTCGGCATGGGAATGCTGATATGGAGAAAGCCGCCAGAGAAAAGCCTGTGCTTATTTTCGGTTTGTGGCAGATGCTCCCAGCTACAAACAGCAGGCTCCCTGACTAATTTGTGAGGATAGGGAGAAAGGGTGTAAATGGCCTCTTATTATATCAATAGATGGGATATTTACGTGATTTTAATAGACACAGGTGCGTGCGCTCAGATACATGCACGCACACACACACTGCCCAGGAACTGAACAGATTAAAGAATACCAGTGCTTAAAGTCTTCTCTGCCAAATCAGTACAGGAACAAACAGCTCTTCTAAAGCGACAACCCCACCGACAGCTCAGCTGATTCCTTTTTAAGCCTGGACCATTGCTAAAATGCCCCCGCATGGGGGGCAACTTTACAGCACAAACCCTAAAAGTATCCTGCCTCAAAACAATCAGAGCAAAGATCACACTGAGATTTCTCTTCTCTGCAGCCATGTTTCCCCAGCAAACTCAAGAAGTCAACAGCTGCCATTTATCAGAGGGGGTGGGATGAGGGGGTGAGAATCCCACAAGCCAATCAGACTAGCAGCAAAGACCCCCGCACAGGTCAAGTAAAAGCCCACAGGTTTCCTTACCAGTTTACCATCATGGCGGCATTGTTTTCGGCAATGAACGGCAGCTCTCCCCTGGCTTGCAAGACTATCAAGAGGAAGATCCAGACGGGGTGCTGAGGCATCGCCTAGAATCGTGCCTAGGTGATGACCATCCAGAGTGAGCAGTGGGCTCTCCAGGGTGTCAGCCTCAGGCGCTTGTCCGGGGCTCAGTAGTTGACTGCGAAGGCTGCTTGCACGCCTGGTCGCAAGGAAGCACCAGACATTCGGGAGGAGTCCCAAAGTTTGTGTCCAGGAAATGCCTCTTCTGACGTTGCCTAAGATTTAAGCTAATAAAAGGCTGAATTTACAACGTCAAGATCCCCCCCCCCTTTTTTTTTTTGCTAATATCCCAGGTTACATCTGGGCAGGCTGGATTCTGATTGCCGGGTGGATCACAAAGAGCAGGACACAGATTGTAACCAGGGATTAGCAAAATGCAAAAATCCGATTTTACACAGGGAAAGCATCAGTCAGCTATGGATTTTCTGGACTTCATCAAGCTTGCAAGAGGCCTGTAATCGGGGTTTCTCATGAATGGATTTCGAAGGCATTCTTTCCTTTTACAGTTGTGGAATATTAAAATAGCAGGCATAGACCCTGAACAGTTTTCATATCATGTTTTTGCTCGTCTTGTAGTTTTGTTGTTGCTTAACCCCATGTAAGGGGATTAGATAGATTCATGGAAGATAAATTCATCAATGGCTCCTAGCCATGGGAGGGGAACCTCCACATTCAGAGGCACTAAGCCAGGAGGCCACATCAGGGGAAGGCCTCAGCCTCTGTGCCCTGTAGTTGTTGACCATCCAGAGGACCTGATTGTCCACTGTATGAGACAGGATGCTGGACAGGATGGACCATTGGTCTGATCCAGGAGGGCTCTTCTTATTTTCTTAAGTTTATCCTCACCTTCAAACAGCTAAAGAGATCTCACTAAAGCAGGTTTCCACATGCATGTCAGTTGCTGTATCACGAACCAGGTGCAGGTGATTCTTCATTCCAAAGTTCACCAGAGTGTAGGTGCTCTCCATCCAGCATGGCACAGAGGATAGAACCTGGGATATCTAGGTTCAAATCCCCGCTCTGCTATGGAAGCTCGCTGGGTGACCCTGGGCCAGCCATTCTTGCTTAGCCTAACCTACCTCACAAGGTGGTTGTTGCAAAGAGAAAATGGAGCAAGAAAGAACATTGCACTTTGGATCCCCACTGAGAAGACATCCCATGCATCCCAGGGTGTGGGTCACGTGGATGGCTGCTTCCCTATGGGATCTCCAGATTTGGGGACAACCTGCCACAGCCCTGCTGATCGAACTAGGAAATGGCCTGCACCAGCAAGATGCTGCAGACTGGGAACTGGACTCACTTTCTTCCCTCCCTCCTCCCCCTGTGGAAGTCAGGTGTGTCTTTTCAGAAACACATACCACCTTTTTCATGCATATTGCGAGGTTCTTCCTGGTCCAGCTCCGGCTGCCTGCTCTTTCATACAAAGGACTCCTTCACGGAAGAGGAGAATGAAATGAATCTGCAGCCTAGCGCCCTGCGTTCTGAGCTTCACGATTTTGTCTTAAAATACACATGCAGCCTGCAAAAGGACTCCTTCACGGAAGGGGAGAATGAAATGAATCTGCAGCCTAGCGTCCTGCGTTCTGAGCTTCACAATTTTGTCTTAAAATACACATGCAGCCTGCTGTCATTTTGCGTGCAATCTTGCATTGGAGTCAGTGTTCCTGTTCTTTTGAATAGTATATTCTATACTTCCTAAGCAAAGCACCATCTCTGACAATGCGAAAGGTTTTTGCCAAGTAATGCAGCTGTGAGTGGAATGTGGGCTGAGCTTCCAAGGCCTATTTGGTTATTGCCTATTTATTACTTTAATAGTGGTGAGCAAGGCAGTGCCCCCCTTTCCACCCACACATTCTTGTCTATGCCATCCTTGTGAATTTTTCAAACCTTTATTTATTAAAATGCTTTCGGATAAACTAGACCATAAATGAACAGCAGTTATGGAGGGTGTGTGTGAGTGAATTACATATGACCACAATACTGGGGGCCCCTCCCTTTTTAAAAATGCAGCTTGATGAAGAGTTTTGGAGAACTTGAAAGCTCACACTCACACACACACACAAAATTTTCTGCTAATTTGGTTGGTCCCAGTTAAAGGTATTGAATGATTGTGTATCGATGTTTGTGGTATGAATGGTGTTTGAAGCTTGAATATGAGGCTCGAGGTTATCTGAGCCCAGTACTCTGGAAGTATTTCATAGGTTTCAAAGCAGATGGGCCTTGAATTGTTGGGAACAAAAGTGCTTGTGAGCTTTGTTTTAATAACCTTCACTCACTAGCCAGTGGCATGCTATCAGTTCTTACAGGCCACCCAGCCAGCCATCTGCTGGCCTGCCCCAGATAGGAGCTGTATTACTGATGGCCTTCTGAGTTTTATTCACATAGTGTCTCTCTCTCCCTCCTCCCCTTAGGTGAATACACTATAATGACAGCACACTTTCAGCTGAAAAGAAAGATTGGCTATTTTGTCATCCAGACTTACCTTCCATGCATTATGACCGTGATCTTATCCCAAGTATCATTTTGGTTAAACAGAGAATCTGTCCCTGCAAGAACAGTCTTTGGTAAGTATTTCATTGCCAGGCTTTTTCTGAAGAGTACCCAGTGTTCTCAGAGTCACCAGTCACTGATCATGCTCACACTGGGGAGGGAGAGATGGAAGGACGGGATGAGGTGTTTAATCTTTCCCAAGACCACTGAGTCTCCTCTGCACATGCTCCTCAGGAAATTTTTGTTTCCCCCCCCCCAGCCAGAAAGGCTGTCGGGGGGGAGCTGCTGGGGGGGATTTACAGAAGAGAATCAACAGGGATGGGAAGGGTTAAGCGAGTATCCAGTTTGCACACTGACCCTCCACCATAAGTGATCCCCAACTACACATTCTTGTTATTTTGGCAAACATGGGCTTGAGTATATACAGAGTCAAAGTATTGCTCTTGTGTAACATTAAAAATTGTCATTACTATTGCCATTGACCTCATCTTTCACGAATATAACCCTGAAGACTATTTTCCACTGTAGATTATTCTATGGTTATGATTCTGTCTTCGTGGCAGTGGAAAGTGCCACCAAGTAGCAGCTGATTTATGGCACCCCTGTAGGGTTTTCAAGGCAAGTGACCTTCAGAGGTGGTTTGCTATTGCCTGCCTCTGGCCCCGGTCACACGAGAGGTTTTGGGCCGGTAGAGGGACGGAACGGGGATGCAGCAAACGTGCACGATCCCACAGCAACATCTGGGAATCGTGCTGCTTGCGTCCCCGATCCGCCCCTTCCACCCAAAACCCCGCACCAAAACAGAACCACCTACCTTGGTGGTTCGTCCGAGAAGTGCGCCCCAAGCCCGGCTGTGGGATCGCCGGCGCGTCCTTGCGCCGGCGCATCCCTGGCCGAACTGCACATGTGTGAGCATGCGCAGTTCGCCAACCTCCCCTTCCCACCGTAGCTTTCTCCCCGGAATCTGATCATGCCGGGGAGAAAAGGCGCCGCGGCTCACGCCGCGGCGTCTCAACTTTGGTGCGGCTTTTAGAAGCTGCGCTTTGAGCGAGTTTTCCCCTGCCATGTGGCAGGGGCCTCTGTGTAGCAACCCTGGACTTCCTTGGTGGTCTCCCACCCAAGTCTTCCCACCCTGATTAGCTTCTGAGGTCTGATGAGATCAGGCTAGCCTGGGCCATCCAGGTCAAGGCAATATCTTCGTAGTCTTCAAAAATCTTCACTTATTGTTCCCTTATTTTGAGGCAGTATTTTTAACAGTCGGGACTATGTTCCCCCATTCCAACTTCCATTCCTGTGCTTTAGTAGCACACATATTTTAATTTGATATCACATTTGGGAAGCTCTCCATGTGTTGTGTCTAAGGCTTTTGAAAGAATCAATTCAGTGCTTCCTTCATAGCAAGTGCTTCCTTAAAAGTCTTTCAGACTCTCTCATTTTTTGGGGGGGGCAAGCTAAGCGTTGCTTGTTTTCTTTTTCCTTTCTCCTTTCTGAAGGTGTCACTACTGTCCTCACAATGACTACTTTGAGTATCAGCGCTCGCAACTCTCTACCAAAAGTGGCCTACGCTACGGCAATGGACTGGTTTATAGCTGTGTGCTACGCCTTTGTGTTTTCTGCACTGATTGAATTTGCCACAGTCAACTATTTCACAAAGAGAAGCTGGGCCTGGGATGGCAAGAAAGCTCAGGAAGCTGCAAAAATGAAGGTGAAAGAGAGAATACTTAACCTTATTTGGGAGGAAGGGGGCATGCTGTTGAAAACCTCATGAAAGCATTAGTCTCTGGGTTTCAGCCAATGAGCACAAAGTACTCAACAGTTCTCCTGTGGGAGCCCCCTTGGTGGGAAACTGCTGCTGTTATACTCTGCCTATACTCTGGACTGCCCCCTACTGTTTAATGCTTTGACAGAATTAATTCGATGCCTTTACATTCAGTGACTAAGCTCATTGATTTCATTGGCACAGTGAACATATCAGAAGTTACTTAGAAGCCTTAAGATCAAGGCTTACCTAAGTTTAACGGACTATTTTTGATTTAACCACAAATGGCCCGGGGGTGGGGAGGTGGGAGTGAAAAGAAAAGGGGGAGAAACTTTGGTCCCAAGAAGGAAATCAGTTATTACCCAGTTAAAATCATATAGAAAGGGGGGTGGGGTATGAACTGGGACCCTGAGGACACATGGCTTATTTTTCCAGTATTGAGATATTAGTATTTTGCAGCTTTCCTAAAAGAAGGAACATCACAAGAAGCATTTTCAAATCTATCACTACACATTGGAGGTGAGATTTTGATTGGTCAGGATATAAAGTAATTTACATGCTAATCTGAGTCCCAGTCCTCCTCCACTCTTCTTTAGTTCACTGACATTAATTTTTTTAAAAAATATTATTAACCACACATCATAAATATGGCTAACTGTTCTAGAGATGTTCAAACTAGAAAACAGAGGTGTTTAAATATAACAGGGAATGCTGGATGATTCTTTATATACTACTGTGAATGTATTATATGTTTTTTATACAGAGGAGCAAGACCGGTACTTGTTTTCCAGGAGTTAACTGCCTAAATGTTAACAATTGGGGGAATAATAAATAATAATTATCATATGGCGGTGTATGTGTGTAGTATAGCCAGGAGATCCTAAGATTGTCTGGCAGCCAGAAGCTCTAGCTCTTTTAGCATTATACACCACTAGGTGGTGAGCTAGACTTGTTTTTAAGGCAAGAGAGGTTTCAGAGGTGGTTTGCCATTGCCTGCCTCTGTGTCATGACCCTGATATTCCTTGGTGGTCTCCCATCCAAATACTAGCCTGGGACAACCCTGCTTAGCTTCCAAGATCTAAGAAGATCAGGGTAGCCTGGGCTATCCAGGTCAGGGCAACAATTGGGGGAAGAATGATGACATGGAAGGAGGAGGGGGAAGCAGGAGGCTATGCAGTGGCCAACACAATAAAGAAGTTAGCTGGGGATAAGCACTGAGAGCCAACCTATATGAAACAGTAGAAGATCCAGGAGAGGTTCTCCCAAGTGACTTTATTGCTAAATACCAGCTACAAGAAGTAGAATTGCCAGTTCTAAGTTGGGAAATTCCTGCCGATTTGGAGGCGGAGCTTGAGGAGGACAGAGTTTGGGGAAGAGGGGAACTCAGCAGGGATGTGATGCCATAGAGTCCACCCTGTGAAGCTGCCCTTTTCTCCAGGGGAAGCCGGCATGGGGGGAAATGCTTAAACCACCTAATGGAATCTGAGGGCTGCTGCTTGAATTATGGGTCTCCTAGCCTCTTACTTTGTTTGTCTTCAAACCTGTAATTCTCTGGGCATGTTTTTGGGAGCAAGACCCATTGAGTCTGGTGGGTCTGAGTAAATATCCATATAATTGGGCTGCTGAGCAGTAAACCGAAGGTATTTTGAAGATAGGGCTTGAAGAAAGTGAGAAAGCTAGCATCTGATAGGAGGCGTGGGAGCGAGGTATATGAGGGAGAGAAGCAGAAATGCAACGCAACACATGTCACCCCCGTGAAAATTGTGTCCACACACTCAGGCCACCCTCAATGCATCTTTTTAATGGTTGCACAACAGCCCGTAGGTTAGCCCCATGAAAAATTTAAACGCCAGTCAATGATGGATCAGTATTGTGTTGCAACGTAACATGGGGGGGGGAACCCTCATGCCAGGACGGGAAAGGGAGGGGGAGGCAGGAAGGGAGGGGGAGGGGCAGAGAAGCAGAGGGGCGTTGAAGGTGTGGAGAGAGGCGGGAAGGGGAGGGAAAGAAGCAGAGGGGCATTAAAGGGGTGGAGAGAGGACAGCCGTGATTCGTGAGTTCCCCACTACAATGCCCCGACTTCAACCCCGTAGCAAGAAAAAGATCCTGAAGTTGACAGAGAGGAAAAATCTGGGGGGAAAGACCCTTAGATTTGGGTCAGTTGCCGACCCCGCAGCAATAAGTGGGGAAATGATACACTGCCGCAAATGTTATCGGGGAATGACACCAGAGCAAGCATTAGTGTGGAATCAGCCTAAAATAGCCCTTCTCACCCCACCCATGTCAGTCCTTTATTTCATAATGAAGCTCCTATGGCTGCACTGTCCCCCCCCCAAATCATTGGATAAAATGATCACAAAACTACATGTAACGTATACTTCTGACCCATGTTTTGCATAACTCCTACCTTTTCCACTTCTCAAACACAGTTTTACCATGTTTTGCTTCTCCACTGTTTTGCAGAAAAAAGAACGTGAATTATTGGCAAACAAAGCCATTAATGCATATGCCTCTGGAAGAATGACCCCCACATTAAACATACCAAAGGACTCCAGCCCTTCCGTTATCTCCAATTCAGCTTCTGTTCCAGTAAAACCTGTCGAGAAACCGGCTGAAAACAAAAAGACCTATAACAGCATCAGTAAGATTGACAAGATGTCCCGAATAGTGTTCCCTGTCTTGTTTGGGACTTTTAACTTAGTCTATTGGGCCACATATCTGAACAGGGAACCTGTTATTAAAGGTGCTGCGTCTTCAAAATAAATGGAAGGACTTCCTCACCAAGCGTTAGCCATACTTGCAAAAACAAATGCTACCAAGGAGAATTTGAGGTTCCGAGACTTTTTTTCAACTTTTGGGCAATATTCTTCAGGAAGTTTTTGCATGTGTAACGATATGTACAAATATTATTGCCTTGATTGTTTCTACATGTAACCTCAGATGTTTCTGGCAACTCAGTCAAGAGCAGCAGACACAAACCTTTGTAGGAAAACGGAAGACGTGGAACTTCTACGCTGCTGAGTATCTTGCATTGATAGTTTACAATGAAATAGGGTATATTTTTTAACTGTTTGGGCATATTGCATATCTGCAGTTTTTTATACTTTGAATGTACAGTCATGCAAATACGTGGGAACTGACTCTGCAGCTGCAGAAACGTTTGTGTAAGTTATTTCAGAGTCCGTCGACACTGGGCTATTCTGGCCAGGATCCAGAACATTGCAGGCCCAGGACTTGGTTGCGTGCATGCAAATGGATGCGCAACACCTTTCAAACGTGAGTGCTCAGTTTTTGGGTTTGGTCTTCATGGCAGTCCACACACGTACACAAATCCCTTGAGAAGCTGGATGTGCAAAACAGCCATCACGGATCAGACACCACAGGCACAGTTCTCACTTCACTGCACATCATCTTGTAACACCTTACTTTTCAGAGAAGGCAGTTTGCTAAGAATCACTGAGAGTCAGTAGCATGTCTGGCCAAGGACAACCCTCATCTCTCCGCCTCCCCCATTGTGGTTGCCAGGCGCACACCAACATCTTCAAACATTTTTTCCCCCTTGCACTTGAACCAAAAAGGTTTCCAATCCCTTTGCTGTAGGGTTTTCTGAACTCTTGCAAAACTATCTCCCCTCAAAAGAGTTCAGCCACCAATTCTGGTTGCCCTGGCAAAAGGCAACCAGAAATGCTGCTGAGCTCTCATGAGAAGAAGAAATCTTGTGTGAGGTTGGGAACCAGTATGTGCAGCCTGCTGTGCTGCTTTTAAAGAGAGCAAGGAAGTAAGATTATCTCCTCCAGGTCCTGGGGGAAGGCAGCAGAGATGCTGGCAGGTGGAAGGTTGCCAGACCCCAACATCTGTTGCTTGAGGCAATCACCTCAGGACACTTCACTACAGAGCCAGGCTGCAGATAACGCACCTGGAGACTGGCATCTCTGTGGCAAGTTTTCCATTCCTCATTCATAATATTTAGCAGTATTTGGTGTTTAAAATCACTATATGATGCCCGTCATTCACACTGCTGGTACTGCTAAATGTAATGCGTGGAAGTGGAAAAATGCTGAAGGCGTGCCTGCCCGTCTCTGTGGCGACCATCACATTTAGCCCAATATCATGACAAGATAGTGAGCAATGTTATCATGCATGTTTGAATTGACCTTTGTTTCCCGCCATGCAGTGTACTTGTGCAGGCTGTAGTGATCCATACGTAGTAGCCTGTTTCCATGCACAGATCATATTATTTGCATTTGCATTTTGTACTATACATGAGGAAGACCCAAGCCACATGACAAACCCAGGAGGTGGCTGCCTTGGAAGGTTCAGGCAGCTTCAGTAACTGGGACCAGCAGGCAGTGGTGGCCTTAATGCACTGGTGCACCTGAAGTGCAAGGTAAAAATGACTCCCCCCCAGGGCCAGCTCACCCACTAGGCGAACTAGGCATTCGCCTAGAGCGCCGGGCCCTGGATGGGGCACCAAGCTGTGCCTCCCCCCTCCTCCCCCCCCCTTTGGTGGTGGTGGCGGCGGGGGTAGGAGGCGGTGGTGGCAGCAGCAAAAGGGTGGCTGGCTCCAGAGGTCTCCAGGTTTCCAGGCCCCACCGGGAGGTTGGCATCTGCGCCATAAGGCAACCTCGCCTAGGGCGCAGAAACACCTCGAGCCGGCCCTGCTCCCCCCCACACACACCTCACTTCACCAAAGGCAAGAAAATGGCACCACCAACAGAAGACAACATCTCATTGCTTCCAGTCTTGGCTGTATGAGCTTTGTGTTGTTATCGCAGTTACCCTTATGCTTTGTGTTTCTTCCCTCTGGCCTAATTACAAGGTTGACGTTCTTTGCTCTGGCAGGGTCTCCTCTCCACAGAAGTGCCATAGCTTCCTCCTCGAGGCCACCCTAGTCTTTAACAAGAAATTCCTACAAGATTGAATTATCCTTCTT
The DNA here is from genome assembly GCF_001447785.1 of Gekko japonicus. NCBI lineage: Eukaryota > Metazoa > Chordata > Lepidosauria > Squamata > Gekkonidae > Gekko > Gekko japonicus. The sequence continues at coordinate 578,986 of NW_015169206.1, forward strand.
AATAGGGGGTGGGGAATCAGTCGTAACTCATCATTTAGTTAGCTAGTCTGTTGATTTCATTTGACTTTTGATCACAGCACCGTTGGAGGACGACAGCATGCATTTTGTTATAACTTACTTGATTATTTATAAATCACTTTCCTTCCCCTCCCGCTCACAAATGTTTAATATTTTATATTATTTATTTAATATTACTGTTTTAAAAAATCAGCACAAGACCACCAACCAATTAAAAAAAAGCAATAAAATGCAATTAGCACTCAATGGTATGAGAATACATCAGCATGAAGCACAACAGGAGCTTTAACTATAACCAGCAACCCAATGATACGCAAGGCCAGTTGTACTCCTACCTGTCAGGAAAAGGAAAGTTTTACAATGTTCCTACAGGATGCGGCTATTGAAAACTATATGTGAAATCTGTCACCCGTGCACTCAGGTAATCACAACACGATTTTTATAAAAGTCATGCCCCCCTTCCCTGTTTTCCAGAAGTTAGTGTCCCTGCCAGAGGAACAGCTGAGCTTTGCTATTGTGAGGTCCCTGCATCTAGGAAGGCCTAAATGCTAAGCTAAAGTGTTCCATCCTTGCCACCTGATAAAGTACTGTGATATTGTGAACACCATCTTTATTCACACTGCATGTAACTCAAGAGGAACCACTTTACACAAACTCCATCTAGACCAGTGGAAGATGCACAATAGTTGTGCTCTTGTGTGTTTCATATTCCGTCTTAGTGGAGCTGATGGTGGAGAAAGTTCCTGGCAGATGAAAAATCTCTAATTGCACAAACAATGCCATTGGCCCAGATTCTCAACCACTGTAATATTCATGGAGCCATTTTAATATGCACTTGCTGAGAACCTGGTTCACTGATTACTTGAATAATAAGGCCACTGCATAACGTACTCATTAGGAATGGCAGGATTTTTGCCTTTCAGGGAAATTTTTTTGTCGTTCAAAATTCAAGCTAATTTTTTTCCAGATAATGCTCATTTTTCAAAAATTGAGACATGTACTGCATGGTTACCTTTTAACAGTAGAATAGAACCAAATATGCCAGATAAAACAACAGTGACTATTCATTTTCATTAAAGGCAACGTGAGCAGATTTCTTCTCAAGAGGAAGAGTTGCCTATTAAATTACCAGCTTGCGTTCCAAGTAAATAAAAAGACACAGCTCGAACAGAGAGAGAAATTCTGCTTCATCAAAGCCAACTGTTTCCAGTGACTATATCAGTGTTTTGTTTATCACCATTCCTTTTTGGAAACTTTCATTATTGCCAACAGGATGTTTTGTTTTGTTTCAGTGGTAAATGACTTCAAAGTCAATCCTGTGCATACTTATTTGAGAGTAAGCCCCCCTGTGGAGAATTAAGTGGGACTTAGTAAAAGTAAAGGTAAAGGTTTCCCTTGCTCGAAAGCTAGTTGAATCCGACTCTAGGAGGCAGTGCTCAACTCCGTTTCCAAGCTAAAGAGCCAGCGCTGTCCGAAGACTTTCCGTGGTCATGTGGCCGGCATGACTAAATGCCAAGGCGCACGGAATGCTGTTACCATCCCACTGAAGTGGTACCTATTTATCTACTTGCGATTTCTTGCTTTCGAACTGCTAGGTTGGCAGGAGCTGGCCTCTTCCACATCTAAAATGGCCCGAAATGGGAGCTTACTATCACGCGGCACTAGGGTCTCAAACTGCCAAGCTACAAACCTTCCGGTCTGCAGCTTCAGTGTCTTAACCTCCGAGCCACTGTGGCCCCTGCAAGCAGGATTACTCAGAAGTAAATATGCACTGGATTAGGTACCTGTTATTTTCAATAACTCCTTGCCTCCCCCCAAAATTATTTCATGCTCATAGCTTCAGTAGCTTTTGTAATTTTATCTTAATGTTTAAAATAAAGAATACATTTGATAGTCATTTGCAAGTTGTCTTTCTCGAGCTCCTTGTATTAAGAGGGAAACAATTTTTGTGACGCTTCAAGATTGTGATTGTTGGCAATAGAAACTGTGCATGGGGGGGGTGACCTTTTGATTGAATTTAACCTGCTGTGGTGACTGCTGCTCTTTATGGCTGTACTAGGAGAAAGCCCCGTTGCGGAAATGAATGCAACCGGGTCTAGAAAGAGGGCCTGGGTGAGTGCGGGGTCCTGGTGATGCGCCTTGTTGGGCGGGCAGGAGAAGCAAGGGGGAGGCCTTGAAAGCCCCCCCCCCCCGCCTCGCCTGCCCCGGCAAGGGGCGGGAGGGGGCTCTGGGAGCCTTCTCCTGCTCATCTCCACAGAAGGAGGTCCTGCGGACTACCTGGGGCAGGCCACGCAGCCCAGGGGAGCATGGCGCGGCCTTCTCCCCTGTCCCCGAGACCAGTCAGTCCCCCTGGGAAGCATCCATCCCTGCCGGCGGCTCCTCGCAGACTGTGGGCGAGAGGCTGGCCAGTGGGTCTGTGGGCGGGACCAAGGCACTGACAGGCCAATGGCTGAGGGAGCGCATTTTATGTGGCCACCCCAAATCGCTTTTATTAATAAGGAAAGATACTTGCAGCCTGTTCCTGTTGGTGACACTCAGTATGCCAGTAAGCATGCCCACCTGTTGTACAAGCACAGCTCTCTGCTGGACCACAGAGGAAAGGGTGGCAGAGTGTGCAGTGCAAGCATACAGTTGCCAGCTCTGGGTTGGAAAATACCTGGAAATTGGGGGGAGGGCAGGGTTTGGAAAGGCAATGGACTTCACTGAGGTATAGTACCATATAGGTATAGTTTTCCTTACCGTTCCATCATGTTCTTAGTACCACTCTAGTGTGGGGTGTGGCTCAGTGGAAGATGATCTGTTCTGACCACAGAAGGTCCCAGGTTCATTCTCCAGTTAAAAGGATCAGGTAGTAGTTGACATGAAAGAGCTGTGCCTGGTACCCTGGAGAGCTGCTGCCAGTCAGTGGAAACAATAGTCACCTTGATAGAACATTGGATGGACAGTGGCTTTGATCCTATGGCACCATTCACCTCATTTCCAGCCACCATAGATGTTTTCCTCCACCACAGCACTCTCTTCCTTTGCCCCTGGCACTTCTGCATGCATAGGGATCCTAGGGAAAAAATATTGATCTTGTGAACTCAGAAGTCCTAATGGTCCAAAAAGTGAGTGCCTCCATGCAAGAAAGCCTCTGTGGCAGCCAGGGAGAAGTGCGAGCCAGGGAGAAGAATGTCATCATAGGTTCCAAGCCTACATATACTGAAATCCACACGAAGAGGAGGCATGGGCACGAGAACACTAGTTCCACCCTCAGCCTGCGTGTGGTTGCTGACCTCAAAGCGTGGAGTCTATATGTGTAGGGAATATTTTTAAAAGTCGCATTTGTGTTCACAGGGAGGAATGTTTCCTGGCCTGCATGTTCATGTGCCCACAGTCATGCACAGGGCTAGTGTACTCAAGCTTTCAGCACATGCAATATCATAAGGCAGCTTTATATGTATCCTAATCCAGTGAAAACGATGCTTCCACTGAAAGAGACAACAAGTAATTTGGCAACTATTCTTAAAATCTTTTAAAACTTGTCCTGGACCTCTTAGGCAGGACAGGGTGAAAAGCAGACATAAATAAGACCTTGAAGAATGAGATGCAGCTACTTCTGTGTATGGACTTAATCTATCAAGCTCTCTTCCTGAAGAAATGCTATTGAAATGAAGGATATTGTAAAAGACAATGTTAGATGGGTTCCAAAGATTTAATAAAAGGCCATGAAAATGAAGAACACATTGCTGATGTCGGGGAGGGGGTGTTTAATTACTTTTTTCATCCTGTTCTCAAACTTTCTGCTGTAAGCCTGAACAATACCTGCTAGAGAGTTAATACTAAAGAAAACAGAGCAATTGGTTTTGGAATCATGGCTCTCATGGGTGGTTTTTTCTCATCTGTACTCCTCTCAGGTTCATCAAGGTTTATCCTTCTGCCTAGTTCTTACATCCTAGTTGAAAGCAGATATATTTACATATGAATAATTTTACTTGACTTCCTCTTCATTAATATTATTCAAGTGTATGTGGAATCTCTTTGTGCAATGATTTAAAGCAGCCTTTGTACCAATTTACTTAAGATATAGAAAATTAAATATGAACTGATGTAAGGTATTAGATATTTGAACCATTACATAGGCATTTTAAATATTTAACTACCTCTTAAATTATCTGGAGGTATTTTTTCTCCTGGAGTGGATGATGATCAGAATTATGATTAAGTTTCACATTATTATTGTTATTACAAAAAGGCCAATCTATTAGACATCTCCTCTAGAAATCTTAACTCATTTAAAATAGTGTATGAGAATATTCAAACCGCATATTCTAGACCTTCACACACTAGTTGAAAGAGTAGAAAACCAATTGGAGTATTTTCAAATGCTAATCTAAAAACTGTTTTATGAAAAGGTTAAAGGACAACTTTCAAAAAAATCTTTGTCACCATGATTAATACAATTTGCCATAAAACATCAGCATGACATACAAGTGCATACCAATAAGTCTATTGTAGTCATCACATGTAAATTAATTTATATACATTTACATCATACATCATAGTGCCTTATTTTTTATTAATGCAACAAATGAGCCAGTAGAATACCATTTGCAACTGTCATCATGATGTAACGGTCATAATATCAGACTAAGAACTGGGTTTTTTAGGTTCAACTTACACTTTGGGTCACTCACAGTCTCACAGCATGACCTAATTCACAGGTTTGTTGTGAGGATCAAAATGGGAAGAACCATTTATGCTGTTCTGAGCTCTTTGGATAAAGGGTGTTCCAAGCTGAACCCCATGGCCATGGGTCCCCAGGGGAGATGCACACAAGTAACCATACCATTATTAAAATTTAAAAATAATAGTTTATTAAATTATAATCAGATAAAGAATTACTCTACTGACAACACATTACTCTTTGGTCACACAACAAGAAAACAAGAAAGCTAGCTCAACTGTCTAATACTTTTCAGAAACTTCATTAGACACCACAGACCTTAAGTTCCAAAGGCCAAAGCTCAGGCGTTCTCTATGTTACTAGCAATTGTGTGTCATAATTTAGGCCTTTAGTCAATCAAAACCCGAGCTAGTTCTCCGCCTCAGGGCCTTAGCTTAATTTTAGATTTTGGGCAAGCACATTAGGCAATGATGACATCCAATCAGGACATGTTGCCAGGAGAAACCTCTAGAAAATTACCTCACCCCCTCTGGCTCTCCCCCTCCCATCACACGGATCACAGGTTCTCATGGGAAGCTAACTACTTTGGCCTTGAAGATGATAAAAACTATGTAGGCCTAATGACCAATTAATAACACCTGAAGAACAGACCAGGCCCATTATTATTCACATTAACCCTTTAGAGGAGGCCAGGGGCCCTTTGCCTCACAAAGGGCAAGATGAAAATGTACTCCAGGAGAGAACTCCAGGAATGGAGCCGGTTCCATCACAAAGGGCAAGATGAAAATGTACTACACAGTTGATAGATAACACATGAAGTTGCCGTATATTACCCCTGTGCAGAAGCACATTGACTTACTCTGTGGAGAGGGAGAGCAGACACACAATTCACACCATCAGATGACTCAGCAACTGCATGGAGGCGAGGGGCAGGACCAGTGTGCTTGAGTCCATTTTCTTGACCCACTCGGTAAGCCAATATGTGGACAAGTCTTCTACACAGGGTTACTGAGTCAGACCATAGGCCTATTTTTTTTTTGTTTCCTTCAAAAGTAACAACAGAAAAAAACTTAAAACAAAATATATATATACATGAAGTAAAGGTCATGGACCTATAAAGATCAGTGTTATCTAGATAATGTGAATCATAGTGGCTTTCCAGGGTTTCATGTCAAGATCTTTCATGTCACCTGCTACCTGATCTTTTTAACTGGAGATGCCAGGGATTCGGCCTGGTACCTTCTGCTTGCAAGGTGGATGCTCTGCCACTGAGCCATACCACTCCTGCAGGACATAATTATGTCTATGGCTCTGGGCATATAGTGTACCTTTCCACCAAATGAAAACATGTTTTGCTTTTTAAAAAACAGCCATAGAGCCAAGTGGATAGTGCCTTACTTATACAAAAGGGTATCTCTTTCCTTACTGGAAAGCATGCTATAGAAACTGGGGTCCTGAATCCCTACCCTCGGCCTCACAATCAATGGTGGCTGTGTCTCCAAGGCAATGTGCTGCCAGCCAGGCAGCTTGCACCACTAGGCAACCTGCAGGGAAGAAGCTCTGCTGTGCAGCAGCTGCTTTGTGCTGGCTCAACGTCTGGTGAGAGACCAAAGACACATGAGCAGTCTCAGGAAAAATAAAATTGTGACTGCCATAGCCGTATCAAGAGGTGGAGCTGGGTATTGTGGCTTGGGGTGTACATGTTTGCATTTAGGGTTACCAGCTCTGAGTTGGGAAGTAACCTGGAGATTTTGGGGGTGGAGCCTGAGGATGGCAGGGTTTGGGGAGGGGAGGGACTTCAGTGGGATAGAAGACCATAGAGTCCACCTTCCAAAGTGGCCATTTTCTTCATGCCACTCGGACATCACACGCGAGAGGTCATTCTGGCTCCCCCAGCTCTTGATAGGAGCTCTTTAAAAAGTTATGACCACTCCCACTGTTCTCGGCGGCAGCTACGACGCCCGTGCGGGGGGGATGGGGGGGAACGTTCCATTGCCTCCCTGAGCCCCGGGGTGCTGGCTTTGGACTCCTAGGGGCAAATTTCCCCAGCTCTTTGGAGGGGCTGCTTAAAAAGTTATGGCCGATGCTGCTGTTCTCAGCGGCAGCTGCGATGCCCACACAGGGGGGCGGGGCAAAATGTTCCCTTGCCTCCCTGAGCCCCGGAGTGGTGGCCTTGGACTCGTAGGGGCAATTTCCACCTCTTGCGTGTGATGTCCCAGTGGCGTTGCCACTGGGACATCACACACGAGAGGTCATTTTGGCTCCCCCAGCTCTCGGGAGGGGCTCTTTACAAAGTTATGGCCGCTGTTGCTGTTCTCGGCGGCAGCTGCGATGTCCGCGCGGGGGGGAGGGGAGGGGCGAAACGTTTCCTTGCCTCCCTGAGCCCCGGGGTGGTGGCCTTGGACTCATAGGGGCAAATTCCACCTCTCGTGCTGCCGCTCGGACGTTGCCGCTTGGACATCACACGCGAGAGGTCATTCTGGCATCCCCTGCTCTTGGGAGGGGCTCTTAAAAAAGTTATGGCCGCCACTGCTGTTCTCAGCGGCAGCTGCGATGCCCGCAGGGGGCGGGGCGGGGAGGGGAAACGTTCTCCTGCCTCCCTGAGCCCCGGGTGGTGGCCTTGGACTCGTAGGGGCAAATTCCACCTCTCTCGCGAGAGGTCATTCTGGATCCCCCAGCTGTCCTTAGGGGCTCTTTAAAAAGTTATGAGTGAGAGGCTCCAAACTCACAGGGTAGCTGCTGGAGCCTCTCCCCAAGATACCAACCAAGTGTGAAGAACATTGGACCAGGGGGTCCAATTCTACGGGCCCCCAAACAGGTTGCCCCTATCCCCTGCATTGTTCTCTATGGTGGGGAAAAAGTAACTTTTTCCCACCATGCAGAACAATGGAGGGGATAGGGGCAAACTGTTTGGGGGCCCATAGAATTGGACCCCCTGGTCCAATGTTCTTCAAACATGGTTGGTATCTTGGGGAGAGGCTCCAGCAGCTAC